>NC_071979.1:10946587-11040414 GCF_026283585.1 Hylaeus volcanicus | reverse complement strand
ATAATAATAATAATAATAATAATAATAATAATAATAATAATAATAATAATAATAATTCCGTTTGCACGAGCAGCCATCTATTTGGCAATCGATCGAATGGTTTACGAACATTGAACAACGGTAAATCTTCGCTGAGAAATTTTGGTAAATTAACGTCTTTGATACTGCGCAACACTAAAATATCCTCGTTTTGTTCCGGATATTTAATCTTTAGATTTCCAGCGGCCACCAAAACTGATTTCACCGCCCTCATTCCGTAATCGTAATGATTTTGACTGGAAAGTTGTTCGGAACATAGTCTGTAGGTTGTCACGATTTTCACCGAAAGCGGCCGGGCTTCGTAGAATCCGTAAGAATATAACGTGTTCTCGGCAATTAGAGCATAGTCTGGAACCTAAAAGGAAAAAGAGTAGTTTTGCGAATACGAGAAGGTTGTTTCGACTTTCGAGTAGCCGTAGTCGATCGACATCGACACCTACCATCATAGCGACAGGTCGAAACAGGGCTTTCAGATTATCCGGAAGTTCGGTTCTTCCCGCGTATCCAGGATTCATCGTGATGAACACGGCACAAGTAGGGTCTAATTTGATCTGGATGCCTTCGAAAACGAGCATTTCCTTTGCAGCATTAATGGCTCGTTGAATAGTTAAAATTTGTTGCGCTACCACCGACAATACTTCCAAATCGATACGATTGAATTCATCGAAGCAAGACCATGCACCCGTACTTGCCAGTCCCTGACAATTATTTCGCATTCCGTAAAATTGTACGTCGTAAAAGTAGCGAAAAATTCGTTTAACGATGCCATTTTTGATGTCATACCATAAAAAACTTTCCCAAAGCAATGTAATCGAGACCATCGGAACAATTGAAAACGATACACTGTTTAGCTACTGCTTTTGCCAAATCCTTGGTCGTCTCGGTTTTCCCGGTGCCGGCGGGACCCTCGGGTGCACCGCCAAGATGTAGGCTTAAAGCGCTGAACAAGGTCCGATAGCATCTGTCGGTCAACGGTGTTATCACCAATCTCGAAGTATTGCCTAGATACTCGTACGCGTACTTGAACCAAGTATTTATCATCGTTGTCCACAAATGTTGGTCCTGTATCGGTAAGGAAGGAATTGAAATCCGTTATTCGTATTAGTAGTACACGTCAGTTTTCTTGCTTACCATCCAATAGTATCTTAGTTGAGCCAACCAGGCAAAATCCGTTACATCGTTAATTCTTTGCTTAAACAACTCCGTTACAACGTCACGGCTATGAACATCCATCGTAACTAGTGCCTCTGAAATGCATAAACGTTCGGATTCTATTTCGAGAATCGAAAATACATAGATGGAATAGATGAATGGTTTGTACCTAAAGTTGTACGATTTTGCGTCGATAACGTTCCACGCACTAATTTCACGATTTCGTGCAATTCGTTTGTACAGATGCGAATATAATTGTCCAAATTAGTGGTAGATTTCGGCAATATATCCGTTACGTCAGCCGTCCAATAAAGTTTGCTGACGCATAGAATCGTTTGACCAGGCCAGATCAGGGCCCATTTCGATCTGGTTTGCTTCGAATACGCATCCTTTGCTTGAATTACCTATTACATTATATTATAATTATAATTATAGATCTGTATTTTGGTGTTGGATAGAAGATTCGGTACTTTTCTTTCGGAGGAAAATGAACGATCCGAGTAAAGCATCGTCCGAATCCGAATCCATTTACCTGAGATCTGACGCTCTTTTTCATCGAAGATTCAAGATCGAGCAACCACTTTTCGACCTGTCCTCGAGCCGCCGCCGTATCAACGACATCTTCCAGTCTAATTTCCTCGTCCTCGGACGATTTCATCGACGTTATCTCCATATCGTCCGTAAAGCTTAGTCGCGCGATACCTTCGAAGCATTTTTTTAAATGCGGCTGAACCCTGGTAGGGTCTTTCGTTTCCGACAATATTTCCAAAAGTTCGTCATTCGACAAGAAAAAGAATCGCGGAAAGAACAGCCTCTTCTTTTCCAAGTATGCGGCAAGTCCTTTTTGTATCAGATCGAGCAAATTTGTACATTTCTTTAAGCGATCGAGCATCTTGTCGATTTCAACGACGGACATAACACGGGGATCCGCCGATACGATCTGCATAATTTCTCTCCAGATCTATGTCGGATTAAATCGGAATTTCGTTAGAATTTTCTCGAGTTTTGTTACAGAATAGAAGAGATGGCAGAAATGGCAACAGCAAGAAAATGGACGTACTTTGTCGACAGCGCTGAATCGTCGACCTTCTTCCGGCATTTGTTGCTGAATATCAGCCGAGGAAAATATCGGCTCGAGATACATCCACGTTGCTTGGACTTGTAGCCAATAGTCCATGATATCTAGCAGCAGGAGTAACTTTGACTCCCATTCTCTGAGCATAGTATCAAATATAGCTTTATTTCATTCGTACAAACAATATAAATATACATGTATGTATGTTGGATGGTAAAAGGTAAAAGGTAAAAGGTAAAAGGTGTACTTACAGAGTCTCCTTTTCGAATGGTCGAATGTAAAGAGAATTTTTCATAGTCTGAGCTTTCGTCAAATGATCGTCCAAAAGCAACTGTATGTCATCGATACTGGCAATCACGTATGTACCGGTATCTCGATAAGGATTTACGGTGAACGCGATATCCGCCCAATCGAGATGCATTCGAACAAGAGCTTTCTCCAAACTGCCCTCCTTTGACGCTGCGTCCGATATCCCTTCAAATTTCGAAACGTAGTCGAGCAAACCGTAGTCGAGGATCTACGTTTAAGAAAACAGTCTCGTGTTTAGTAAATAGTAAATAGTAAATATGTATGTAGTAACACGCTCGTAGATACCTTAGCGAGCGTCATCGACTCGTCGATCTTTATCGGAAAGCCAACTATCTCGGATACTTGTTCCCAGTGACGATTCTTCATGGATGGATTGCCAAGAGTGGATATTACAGGCATGTGTTCTCTAAACTCTTCTATTTTCGCTAGAATCGTTTCAGCTAGCTTTTTCGCGATCGGTTCTTGTATGGATCTTTCCAGTCTGTAGATTGTGCGATAAGCGGTTCCTGTCACGGTATCGATTTCTTCGGGATCGTGAGAACCCACCATGGAATTCATCCACGTATCGTAATTGATTAAGAAATCGCAGCCACCATCGTATAATCGTTTGTACGGCGATAGTTTATCCGCTGTCTAGCATCATCGCGGCGCGTTTCAAACAGAAAACAAGAAAACACAGTTACTTACATGTTACGATATTTCGGAAAAAAAGTAAACAAAAGATAGACACGTCGAATCGAGAAAACCTCCTCCTTTTCAAAGTAGGTAAAGAGTAAGGTATTAAGAGTAGGTCTCGTACTCACCGCTTTTCGTAACGGATACTCGGACACTTGCCAACCAAACAACTCTTCTTCCTCGTTGAATCTATCGATCGTGTCCATCGCAACGATCAATTTCTCCTCCAAACGATCAGCCTTCTTCTTGTATCGATATATCTCTTCGAGATTACCCCAATATTGCAATTCGTCGCAATATTTTCTATACGTTTCCAGCTCTCGTACAAATTGTTCGATCCTCTTTCTTAAGCTCTTTTGATATTCCCCACTTTTACTCGCAATTATATCTCTGTGTTGCTCCAACACTTCCGGAAGCTTGTGGTACCTTGAATTATGCTTTGTAAGAATAGGAATCGGTATGTTCGACTTTCACTTACCATTGAAAAGCAAAGTTATTGGTCTTCAATTCGACAGGACTCAAGGCTGAATAATCCGATAGAAAGACTAGGTATTTAATCATTTCTTTTAAACGATTTTCCAATCTAAAGCCAGTCTCCGTTTCCGTGACGCGTATAAATTCTTTAAGTTGCATCAATTCCATCGTATTTGCCGGAATGCTTAAAGCACGGTCCACGATATATTGATAGTCATCTCCTATACTAAATATAGATATACACAGTATATAGAAAAGAAATGACGCGATTCATACAGAGTTAATCTAAGTAGGTACGTGTACTCGTATGTATACTTACGCTCGAGACTTTTGTTGGTAAACGGTAATCATTCTAGCAAGCAATTCCTCTTTGAGTCGGCGAGCTATCGAGGCGATATGATCTATAAAGTCTCCTCTGTGGACGACGAAAAATTTACCGAAATAAGTTCGATGAAATTCGAGCGTTATACGCCGCGAAAGCTGATCGTAGTGTTCGATTAAAACTCGGAAGCTTTCGAAATTGCTATCGGTTTCAGCTTTCAACAACTCTTCGATTTTCTTTGTTTCGGTACCGTCCATTAAACTCGTGTATTTTTCAAATTCTTCAACTTGCAGCTCGAGTTCAGCTTTCTCGCTGTTTATTAGTCGTTCGATTTTCTTTGCTTGTCGCTCAAAATACTCGATCGATATACGCGGCTGCGATGTTAAATCAAACATCCAACGTTATCCAACCACTCTAATCGTAAAATCGTTCGAGTAAATCAAAGTATCTAATTACCTCGAGGGATGTCCGAGCGAAATCTATCGTAGAAACGGTCCATTGCAGTAACGTTTCGAGCAACGGCAACCCGACAACTGCTTCCCGTGGTGAATTCAATAGCCTCGACAGCACTTCCACGAACCTCTTAAACGTCGGTTCGAATAATACGATCGTGTTTCTTACCATTAACTTTATATCGAAGCCAGAACGCGCATGCTACAAACGAAACGCGCGTGCATGTCGAATCTATTTTCTTTCGAATCCATTTAGCGTTACTTTCCTCTTACTTACGTTTCTATCGAAAAGATAATCGATGTACTCTTCCATCGATTCCAAACAAAGTCTTCGTAACTGATCTTCCATAATAAAAGCTAGACAATTTAAAAATCTTTTCAATCTCGGAGCGTCGCACCTCGAAGGTAACTCGTTTCTCTCGTGGGCCTAAAATTTCACCTTTCCATTCACCTATTTTCCTCTTACGTATTCTACAATATATCGTACGTAGATACAAAAAATTCGTACCGTAAATAAAATGGTTCGGAGTTTTGGTAGCCAGTATTTGGCAAGATCCTCCCTCGTTCGAAGACACATCTTCGAGATGGCTTTCTCGAAACTAGCAAGATCGTACGATGTACCGTGTCCCATCAATTCTTGTCCACTTATCAATTTTCTCTCGCTGTTTCACGTGTATGCATTACGTATGAATATATTTATCGTAGCAAGTTGCCATAGTAGCAGAAATACGCGAAATGTACTGGAAAACTAACCTGAATTCGCGATACCAATAATCTATAATTCGTCGCACCGCTGGACAATAAAGGATCATTGTTTTCTCCAATTTCGCTCTAGTACGTTGATAATTGATCGTATGTTCTACCGGAAGTCGAATCACTTTAACTTTTTTATTTCTCTCGAACACGCTCACCTGAAAATGCTAGCCACTCTCGATTTCCGTTCTATCCTCTCTCCCTCTCTCTCTCTCTCTTTCTCTCTCTCTCTCGCCTACCCTCATCTTTCTTCCACCCATTCGATTTTCATCGCTGGACTTTTTCATCTACCACGACAACTTATTTCTATTACTACTAAAAAGAGCACAGGCTGATTGTACAAAATATACAGTCTATGATTTCAAAGTAAATCCTCGTAGCTTGTAATTGTAAGCTATTTTGTCACGAAAGAATAATTAAATGGAATTAATAGGGGAATTGCAAGAAATTTCAACTCGGACTATTAGAAAAGTATACGTGACTATGTATTTATGCATACACCCACCTGATCGAACGAAAATTGCGACGAATCACCGATAACAAACTCAACCACTGATTTCTTCACGTTCAGGGCATATTCTTGTTTCACTTCGATTACCAAACCAGCTACAGATTCCTTAAATTTGTTTTGCCACTTGGCTGGCACCATCCGTAAGATCTTCCCCAAAAGATCGGGATCCATTGATCCTACGTAAACGTCATCGATACCGTGCGTTAAATAATAATAATATCGCAAGATATCTTTGTCTTTGTTTGTGATCAAATCTTTGGTTTCTTCTTCTTCTACTTTTTCTTTAACGCTTGGCTCGATTTCGGCCGTACTGCACAACGGTTTCTCCCTTTTCATCATTTCGATAAGTTCGACACGAAAATTTTCCCTTTCTCGGCATAGCGACAGATACTTGTTTCGTTTTAAAACTGATTTTTCCTTGTTGCGTTCCATAGTATCGTCGATTAAGCTCCGATGTATCTACTCGATGAATCGTCAAATATTGCTCGATTCGAGTTGATATTTTATCGTATCAATAGTTGACCGATAAACTAACCATTACGATCGGTGGTAAGATTTCCGCTTAAATACTCAAGTACCGTTTACTCAACTACTTTACTTTTGCCGACTACCTTTTAACCTAACGACACATGCTTTTTCGATATTTGCTCGCTACATCGAAACATGAGGTAACTTTCCATGACAACCGTGACTTTCCATGACAGTCGTACGTACATGTATGTACATATAATTTGCCATCGCCATCGCAGATCACACGCTTATCTCGATAAATAAAAATTATAAAAGCAAACAAAACTATACGCACACTCTGTGAAATTTTTGTCTGTATCTCTATATTTATTAACGGATACACAAAATTAATAGTATATTTGCTTATATAATTAACAGTCGTATAGATTATTTCGTACTGTAACGGTTCATTCGAGTTGATGGATAAATTATTCGCGTAGCAAATTCCGCGTAGGTTTTTTCAGAAACCAAACATCGAATATGCGCTTTAGATTATCGCTGGAGAAAAAATAGAATATATATGTATATAAACTCGCGTGCACGTGTAACATATTCGTTTGATTGTCAGTCGACCGATGTCTTTTACTTGTTGTTCCCATACCACATCGAGTGATTGTACGATAAATTGAAATACCGATTCTTACTGCTTCTCTCACACACACACACACACACACGCGCGCGCGCGCGCGCGCGCGCGTACTCTTCTTTAATTAAAAATTATCCGATAAATAGGTAGTTTGCAGTACTTGTTCCACTGTACGATGAATAAAATTAGTTTCGGTACGAGCCGCTGTCGGAAATATTCTAGATATATAAATACGAACCAAATAGTGGACAATGTTCCAAGAGGAAAGTTTATTTCCGAATCACCTTTTATGATAAGATATTCAATTATCGGTATATTTTATTCGGAAATACATTTCACGTGAGCGACGAGTTGATTTTCCTAGACTTGTACGTGACCCTTCCTCGAGGACAAATTTTCTACAGTTGCGCGATACATTTGGAACGATATTTGTGAGCCGTATATGCGTATAGAGTAAAAAATAGAAGAAAATGAGGAAAAGTTTGTATTATATCGTTGTCCGAAACGGATATTCTGTTTTGGGTTAATTACGCGTCTTAACGGTTTGGCAATCGAATCGATAGTTGCTCGGCAATGTACGGTAATTCTGGATGGCAGCGAGCGATTAGGGTCTCGTGAAGCGATACCGGTACGGTGTCCAGGCGAATAATTCTACGAAAAGAATAGATACACTGAATAGATAGTATACATTGTTTTGAACTACGTGTAGTATGTATATCTGTATGGGTTGCAACGTGCAGGATGTTACCGCGTGTCTCGATACTCGATACCATTTCATTGTTAGCATGCGTGACAATGTTATTCTATAGAGATTAGAAATCGTGGATAAATAGTATTTAATTTTCATTTCCTGTATGTATAGTTGCGTGGAAAAAAATAGATGGTTCGACGGTTCAAAACGCTTTACGATTTACCATTGTTGGTGAAACATGGGCAGAGAGCGTTCAATACTCGATTGCAGAATCCACGTGCACGATGATTCCACTCCGCGATATTATCCACACCTTTCAGTCTAGTTCCTATGCAAACATACATTACTCTCTCTCTCTCTCTCACTCTCTCTCTTTCTCGTACTCGCACACATATACACTCACATTACATCTATATTACTTTTCAAATAACCTCGTAGAATCGTTTCGAATATTATTCTTACCTTCGTCGGCGTCACCACCCTGAAACATCAAATGATTATTAATTCTGATAAACGCGTCAATTGTTTGGATCGAATCGGAAGTTGTACATGGCTTACCTCCGAATGTGCTTTACTCTTCGAGGCCTCGGTGGTTGCCGTTTCGATAACTTCGCTTACAAATTTCGTGGTTTCTCGCATCAGCTCTTCGTCGTCTTTAAATGCCTCCTTCCTCTGATTTAACGTGCCCGTGGCTAAAATCTTTTCTCGTTCCTCCATACTCCATTTACAAGATCCGATATCGTTCGCCCCCTCGATCATGGTTAGTACGATAACAGCGAGGATTGTATAGCGTTGATCCGACGAACCTTTGTCGCGTACAAATTAAATACGTTTACACGCCGGCAAAACTACCGATATAATCATCCCTTTTTCAAACGCTTTCGTTAAAAAAAATAGTAAGCCAAATCGAGTAAACGAACGTTGCTCCGACAAGCTCTTTCCGTTTTATTTCCTTACTCCCTTATTCCTTCTTCTCTCTTCCTTTCTATCCTCTCCACTTTATTTTCGTTTTCGTCTACTACTTCTTCTTCTTCTTCTTCTTCTTCTTCTTCTTCTCCTTCGTTTTCTTCGTCTTCTTCGTCTTCTTCTTCGTTTCCTCTGTTCTCTGTTGTGAGAGAAACTTGAACGCCTCAAATTATAAAGATGATCGCATAATCGGCTCCGATAACGATCGAATCGTATTCAAGTTCGCACCGCTGATAACAATTGTAAAGTAATATCGTGACTGTACGTGCTTCGCTGAAAAAGTGTAATCTACATACGCGTCATATTTCATCTCGTTGTGTATGGTAAAAGTGACACACGCGTAAAGAAATCTATCTAGTGTTGCGTCGCGTCTTCAATTTAATTTGTAACTCGGAATCGGTTGTTTTTTGCTAGCCCTTTCTTCAACTATTCAAGTTACCCAAAGTTATCTTGCACGCATAGAGCGACAAGTGTAAAACGCGTAGTAAATCAAGTAGTAAATTTCAAGTAGTAAGACTTGTAAGATTCGATAAAGAAGGAAATAAGAAAGGTGGCGAAAAGAGGTAAAAAGAGAAGCGTTTCACTTACATTTGTAAAGAAGCTTGACGAGAGAGGGGCGGTTGACCTTTTCAGAGTAGATATCGAGCTACAGGTGGTGCGCATTCGTTTTACGAGAGAGCCTAGATTCGGACTATCCGATGTCGGCATGCATCCAGAAAGCAGTTTGTTTTCTTATCGGACGTTGGTTTCGCTTCGCCTGGCACGTTAGTTTCACCGTCGATAGTTTATTCGATTTTAATCAAATTTAATGCATCTTATCTCAAAGAATCGGTTAGTTCCAAGCGTTCAAAGTTCCAACGAAAGAAATTTAATACATCTACGGTAATATTTTAATATCGGTTTCGCTGATGCTTCATCGCCTCTTCTTTTACCCCTTTTCACATACCGAAGTAGATTAGTATCCGCGTCAAATAATGGTCGATGCTGCCGGTTATCGAAATTGTTTCGAGTAAATAACCATAGCTGACCAGAAGAATATGAACGATAACGATCGATATACGTTCCGAATTATGACTGGCGGTATGTCCGGTCACTGATGTCTGATTCACCTCGTAACGATCGAACGGTTTGTCAGCCTCGCCTGGCCAAGTACCGAGGTGGCGAGTTGCTTTCCCTCACTGAATATTACCCCGGGAAAAGGTTTCGGAGCATGCGTTCCGCCATCCGCGGCCCGCGCACGCCACTATAGCGTACTGCTATTTACTCGTACTTACCTACCCGATCATTTTCGGTCGCGCGCGCGCGCGCGGTTTACCATTCTCTTTCTATTCTGCTAATCCACCCTCGCCGATCTCGATCTCGATCTCTTTCAATTTATTATATTATGTTACGTTTTTACTTTACACCTTTTCTCCTACAAATCTATTTTCTTTGCTTTCTTTCGCGTCGTTTGCCCATACATTCTTACCGTCCTTAAAGACAAGACACAGTTGCGTCACAGTTACACTTTAAATATAGCGAAATACGATAGAAACGATGAAAATTTCAAATCAAATTTAGATTAATCGTAAATCCAATCACTAATCAATATTTGTAGCTCCACGCGCTGGAAAATCGACGCGATGCGAAGGCAAACGAGGAGAAAGGAGCACTGGGTAGAGGGCGGCAACATGGGGCAGGAGGTGAGTTGGAGAGAGAAAGATTTCTAAACATAGCAAAAGATCAATATAGTTGGATACTTAATCATCTTTCCTTCAAAAAGTCTACTACAACAATCGAAACACGTTGCTGCTGCTACTGCTGTTTGGTATTGTCGATGAAAAATAAATCATCGATGTTACAAAGGTGTTGTTTGTAAACAAAACCGCCGTTATTGGTTTAAATTAAAATCAAATTGTAACAGAAAAATTAAATGGTCTCATCATTTCGTATTATAGCAACTTACATACGCCAAGTACTCTGCTAAAACCGAAATGCGCGGCTTCTCGTACATGTGTTACTTTCTGCTTTTCCTTTTTTTCGCAGACACGCGTGCACAGTACGATCTCCAATTCTGCTGAATCAATCTTGCTGCACGATTTCGACGAAAACTTTCTAATTTTTCTATAAAAGCCTTCGTTACGTTCTGTTTGTGTTCCTCTTTCAATCGATTATACAAACTACGCTGACCGATAAGTTGATTCTGCGTAACAATACATACGTATACATATGTAAATGTGCCGTGTAAACTGTACGATGCGGATGATCGTGTGGGACGGACACCGCTCTCAACGTTTTTTCTTTTATTACCACAAAAATAGTCGAAAAAAGACAAGTAACGGCAAATAGAAAATATGTCAATCATACCTGAATAGCAACATACTCTTTCTCAGTGGAATCTTTATCAACCAGAAGAGAAATTTTGCAAGCGTAAAGTTTTTCAATATTCTCGTCATATTTTGCGAGTTGGTCCAAGTATTGTTTCTTTGTTTTAAAGCTGCATAATTGTATATGCGATTAATATTTGCTGTTGCAACATTATAACATAAAATTACGGTAGCTTTCCTAACTCGAAGCTCGATTAAAATTATCTAGGAATATGACGGTTAGTATTTGTACTGTAATTGTTACGTACCGTGTATGGTATAAGTCAGTTTTTCTTAAATCATGTATCATAGCGGTAGATTTTAAGTGGAACTCTAAAGATTTTGCTTCCTTTTGTATACGTTTTTTTCGCATTTCATTCTCCTGGTTCGCAATTAATATTTTAGATGTAAATTCACTGCTAAAATGTGTTTGTTTCTGTTGTTAGTCAAAAGATACCATTTTGTTTACAAGTCAATTAGTAAACAAATAAGAAAAATTACTTACATTTGCGTGGCAAGCATGTACTCCAGGTATCTTTTAACATTCGTTTTTAGAAACTTTGCAGCTTTCCGATCCACCTCAGCCTTTTGTTGGAATTGGATAAAATGTGATCTCTGTTTGGTGAGATCAAACGTCCGTTCTGGTAGAAAACATTAATCGTTCGAATTACACACACACAAAAAGAAAAAAAAAGAAAAAAAAAGAAAAAAAAAGAAAAAAAAAAGAAAGGATCTAACGTCTACGAATTGTTAAAAGTAACATATCACATAAGAACATACGTCGTACTTCGATTGTAGCTTTTTTAATATTTATTGCCAAGTCTTGCAATTTTGCATTCCATGATAGGTTTTTTTCTAAAAAATTTCTTTTCTCGAGTTTATCTTGATTTTGTATCAAATAACGGTGTAACTCGATTATTTCGATCAAGGCTTTCGTTTGCGAATAAGAATTTTTTTCAGTCACGTTGCCAAGCCCGCTGTTTAAATGCTGAAATAAAAGTATGTAATGAAACTTTACGAATTAATGGACTATTTTATTCTTGTTCTAAACTATTTTTGTTTGTCTTTCGCAACAACTTCTTATAGGTCTATTTCGATAGACGCGATATTTACAAAACAGCTTGAAATCGATAAGAGATGAAAAATGACATTTTCCTTCCTTTCCACATTTACATATTTCGTTTTACCAATTTTTCTTTCGATGACCTACATTTTTGTTAAATGTCGACGCAAGTTGATCCATTAGATTGACTTCAAACTGACAACGAATGAAATTGAAATTTGAAATCTTTTTTTACCTCGTTCTTAGTTCATGTTTCACATGTGTACGTTTACATGTTTGTCACTGTAACCAATTGTAACTAAACACATGTGAACAGATGTAGAGGGCCTAGAATTGTATCCTGATTTGGTGGAAGATCACTAGTCGAGAAAAAGTTGAGGCACCACGTAGCAGTGATGGGCGAAACCCTAGGCTTCGAATAAATCTAAAGTTTGCCGACATGTTTGTCTCATTTACTCTTTTGAACATTTTCCAAAGAAGGAAACGAGACAAACATATCAGCAAACTTCAGATTTATTCGAAGCCTAGGGTTTTATCCATCACTGCCACGTACCAACTACGGAATAACTAAAAGAGGAAAGTGTGCACGCGCACGAGTTCCTCCTTTTTAGTTGTTCCGCAGTTGATACGTGGCGCCTCAAATTTCTTCTCGACTAGTAATTTTCTAGGTAGCATCTTATATACATAGGTATCTGGTAATCTAGTAGAAAAGCCCAACCAAGAAACCGCGAAAGAGGATGTGGTTTCTCTCTTCTCTGTAAAAGGAAAGAACGAAAGAACGGTTAAACAAAACGCGACGACACAAACTTTCTATGATTATTCTTTTGTACCGTGGCCTGCTTTGCTTATTCTAAATAAAAACGACAAACCATAAAGTCGTAAAAACAACGTGTAACAACGTGAGAGATACCCGAAAAAGTTCCTACTTTCGCCATGTATGGTTATGTTCGCCATATATCTGGCTAATTTTAATACATATGAATATATACGTATGCTTTTGAACGGTGAACGTGAACGTGAACGGTGCCTCGCAAACCGAATCGGAATACTCCGGAATTCTGTAAATGACTTGGCACGGTGCAATACTATTTTTATACGATACTACCACGTCATCGTCATCCAGTCGACACAAGAAAATACGCTTTAACGGTAAAATATGTGCTCATCGAGACTCATCGACGTAACTTGGTAATTCAACTAAAACATGTCAGAAATCAGAGTAGATGAAAAAATCGTGCGAAAGCAGTATACAAACGATGCCTGTCTTATCGATACACTCGAAATCATTGACGTATTTGCTTTCGACTTCAGTGACACCGATGTCTGGTGAGTGATTTTATCGTATACTTAAATTACTTTAAACTTTTTTTATTGGAGGTAATTGTAATCTTTAAATGTCATTTATGCCTCTAATTGATCTTAATTCCGTTTCAAGGTCTAGCTTTTCTGCACCACTTTATTCTACACGTACATGTTTAAATCTTTCAAATGCTTTGTTATTAAATTCTCTTATACCAAACCTTGTATTTACCAAATCACAAAAGTGCACGGTTAAACTTTTCCCTTTCGAATCTCATTGTTTACTCTAGAACGTTAGGATAAGTTCGTTATTCCTGTTTTATAAATGTAACATAGCGTACAAATTTATTCTGTAATATGGAATCCAGCTATACGATAAAAAAGAATTTTCATTTTTATATCAATTTTTTGTTTTTCGGCAGGTTGTATATGCCGCCGGAATATCAAACGCAATCCATGGTTCGGAATTTGTACACCTGGTTAAAAAGCGAACCGGAACTAATTTTATCAGGTATGGAAAACATAAATTAATTATCATTAAACGAACTTTTTATACGTTTTTTAATGTATATTTTGAACATAACTTTTTGTTTAGGTAACAGGAAATGTATCGACACGAGGACATTCACGAGACCTAAAAAACGGTCTACTAGAATTAATTTTGAATCTATTCTCGAAACATTGTCTCCGTCTGTTGCAAACACACGGAGAATTTCACGCTCAAATTTGTCAAATATGGAAGAAGACGTAAGTTTCGCCATGTTTTTTTTATCCCGTATATTATACAAATATATTTACCATGTATACATTCGAGTGTGTTTTTTTCTTAAAGTCGAGTAAATATCTAGATACGCTTACCATTGACAAAGACGAAGCTATACCTCTTATGCTAAAAGTGGCGCCTACGACGAATATCAGTCTTCTTTCTGACGAAACTTTATCAGCGTCGGGTCAAGAAAGTATGGAAATTTTTTTAAATATGTCTCGTTCAAAGGGAATCGATTCTTTTATTAATTTAATGGAACCTGGACTCTGCGATCCACTGATGAACATCTCCCAACCATCTATTTTTTATTCTTCTATCACTTCGTTACCTAGAGATGATGCATCGCAGAACGTTAATTACGACAAAGAAGTGGAAAATTTAAATTTGACTTGTTCGTATAGTCGACAAGCTGACAAACAAGAGGATGCTAAAAGTATCGACGAAACTTTTTCGACGAATAACGATTCGGACAACAAGAAACGGTACAGCCTGTATTCGACGGACAAAATATTTACCGACAAATCTGATAATATCGAAAAAATGGAATTAAACGAGACGTACGAAGCAGAACCAGTGTCTAAAATGCATCGGTTGCCAAGTTCGGATCGAGTTAAACACGGTACAACTACTTTGTCTTCCGCAATTGTAAATAAAGCTGACGGAAATATGAAATCATTACAATCAGAAAATAACTCGGAGAAAGACTTGTATGTTTTGAATGCTACGTATTTTCCAACCTCTGAGAAAGCTGACGATTCGCTTGTTTTAAATGTTACATATTGCGCGGAAGAGACAGATGTAACGAACACAAACGTTCCTTCAATCGTTGAAAGTGATACATGTAAAGACAAAAAAACGACTCCAAAAAATTTAGATACGTTAAATTCCACGTTTAAAAGTAGCGGTAAACATTTAGAACAAACTCGAACGTTTAATACGGTGTTTGGTTCAAATTTTAAAACACCTACGTCATTGAGAAGAGAATTGTTGGCAGAAATACACAGAAGCGGTGACCATAGACTCGACTGTACGTTTAATCATGCTGGTAATGAAGTCCCCGATGGAGAGACTAAGAAGGGAGTCGTCGACGAGGTCTCCGATCAGAATATTAGGAATGAGATTCCAGTGGAAAATAAATATAATACGTATAAAAAGGAATCGTCCGTTAACAAAAGTAGCACTCTAAGCGAAAATATAAGCAACGCAGGGGCGTCTATTCAGAATTTGCAAGACAAAAAGTACTACACTTTTACGAAGAAAGGTAACGTTCACGGTGGAAAGACTGATATAGAAAATACGGAATCTTTAGAGAACGCGAACACTACGTTCGTGAAACCACTTTCAAACCTGCAAAAAAAGAAGCAACATCTTCCACGGATGCTTTCAAAGTTACCGCAATTTCTTCAAAAGTCGAACCCCAACCTTGTATGCAATTCCTTGAAAACTGTCAACGCGACAGGGTGTACGAACTCATCCAGTATCGGATGTATGAAAGACCCACAGCCAAATATCGCGAGAGCCGTTGAAAAAAGTCTAGCAAATAAATTGTACTCGTTAGGAAAAATAAAAAGTGGTTCCGAGCAACGACTCTTAGAACTGAATACAGGCGTAGGGGAACTTCAAATGATGGGTGCCGGAGGATCTACGGAAAGTATCGAAAGTACGCAGAGTGCTCATAGTGCGCCAGATCTAGACGATAGGCTCAGTACATGTTCGGATAGTAGCCATAATTCGTATACTGTGCGGCCAATGAATATCGAACAATTGCATCAGATAGTACGGATGCAAGAAGAAAGTAAGTAAATGCTTCTTCTTCTTTTTTTTTTTTTTTTTCCAACAAACTATTAAATTGTATATTTCACTATAATTTGTCAGGTTTGAAACAAGATGCAACGCCTCGATTAAATAGTCGAGGTCTGGAAAACACTTGGATTGGGATGCACAAAGATTTACCTTCTCCTATCATGAAAAATGGCATCAATAGTAGCGAAAGCAATTCTACGTCACCATCGAGTATAGATTTTAATGTTAAAACGAGCTCTCCGATACTAAGCCCTACCAGATCTAGTCAGTCGATAAATACTGATGGTAAGCTAGCGTGTATAATCGATATTGTTTTACAAACAATGTTTCGATAATAAATCATATGTAACGATCATGAATATTTCCATACTTCATTTTTAGAGTTAATTATTTCTGATAATTTCTCCTAATCAAGGACTCTGTTTAATCTGTTGTTTTTTTAAGGTCATTCCGTGGAACACGTATCGAAACAGCAGGATGAAACAGGCATAGTGAAAAAATTTGAAGTAAGTTTATATTATGTTATTTTACCAGCAAATACAGCGTCGTAGTTTACGTGTTAAATTGAATGTATTAAATTATAGGCATTTAGCAAGCCAACAATGAAAATTGAGAATAAAACGAGACTGCGACAACCAACGAATTGGAATGCCGGAAACAGAACTTCAAACGTGATGAGCGCTATTCCTAGACCACAGTCGCGTATACCAGCTCCCAGGTTTGTTAGGCCAACTGTAAAGAATATCCAAGGTGATGTGAAAAGAGGATATACGTAAAAATTCAGGCGGTACTAATAATTAAATCAGGCATATGTTTTGAGATAAGGCCCTTAATTTAATCTGTGTTCATACGATAATTTGTATAAAAGGTATTTAGGTTATGTCCTCGGAAGGAAGGCGCTAGGTTGCTTTGAATACGAGAAAAGTTTAGTATTATTATACTTTCAAAATGACAAACGATATAATTGAAATCACATTCTCAGTTCTTTTCTCTCCATTTATTTATATTTAAAGGAAACAATGAATTTAAAAATGAAATAATCTTCACCGAGTAGAAGTCTATAGTAAGAGTACTTCAAATTTGTCATGCTATGCACGAAGATGAAGTGTAATTAAGTCTAATGGATTGGCTATGAGATTATCACAGAGTATGTTTTATTTAAAATTTAAATTATTTAAGTAAACTAAAGTGGGGAACGTAGATAATTAGTACTGTTGTTTAGACCAAAAACTAGCCCTCTAAATTATTATTTATCTCAATTGTTACCGACATACTTTCGATCAATCGCTGAGAATGTAATAGCGTAATTGAACATTTTCAACGTGAGACAACAGTTCTTACAACATGCGCAGATACGTGGAAATAATTATTTTTACGAGGATATTGATCAATACGATAAATGGTATTGTATTTCAACAAGAATATATATATATATATATGCGTCTATTCCATTTGAGAAGTTAATGATATACCATTTATATGCTGTGTATAGCTAAACATAGTTAGAATTTTGAAAAGCGACTTTTGTACAAGTCGTATGTTGCAAAAAATAATTGAGACGGTAGAGTAGACAGATACGAAAGATACTTAAGAATATAAATTTAATCAGAGATAAGCTCTCGTATACATGTATCGTACGGAAATTTTTACATTTCATACAATGAAGCTAGAAATAAATTTGTAGGAAAAAGTTTTTCGCAAATACAGAAAACGAACAACTTTGTATGCATAAGAGTCAAAGATTTGAGATTATAAACAAAATTTTCATGATCTTTTATCCATTTTTGTAAAATGTATATACAGGTACTGTCATGAAAAAAAAAAGACTAAAAGGAAAGAAAGAAAACACCAACGCTATATTTTCTAATATAAGTGGCCTATACAAAATAAAATACACAGCAATTTATAGTATATTATTAATCCTACACAACATATCTGTACATTTTTAATATTCTCGATCGTAATTGTTGTATCGATCCGCAATAAATATATTTTTCATTGTAAATTTTATATCAACTTTTATATTCTAGAAAATTCTGAATGAATGAAGTACTTTCAGGATTTTAGAGTCTATTAAATTTGAAATTGTAGTTACTAAAAGTTAGTTACAAAATTGTTTGCATATCATAGAAGGGTTGATGTTAATTGTACTGTTAAGAATATAAACTTCTAATGATGCCTACTTGTATGTTAAAGTAACAGGAAAGTAGAGTTTGCGTTGCGACAATTAAAAATTCTTTCGTTACTTGTGAAAATGTACATAAAATATTCAAAGCTGTGGCGATGCCTAGTGGTGAAACTACAGTATCCTTCCATTAAATAAGAACAAGTATAATTGATTGTAAATTAGAAAATAGCAGTTGAAAACGAAAGACTGGATTTATGACTAACGCATTTATAACAAAATATAACACTTTTTTAATGATCCGTGTTTATAGTTCTTTGCTCAAAGCAATAGCAGAAAAAGGAACAACAATTTTTTTGTTTAAGTGTTGCTGCATATTTTACGATGAATTGTTGCGCTTGATGCGTTGTAGTTGAATTTGCAATAACACGGCATGAATTTATAATTAGTTTATAACGCGTATATTATACTGTACAGAGTATTTTTGACCAAGTTATTATTATCATTATTATTATTAAATTAATTTTGAACTTGTAGACGTAACTGAAAAATATATTTTAACGATATAAAACTACAAAGGAGTCTCGGACGATGATGGTAACACGTTTGGTACAGAAATGGAAGAGATGAAAATAATATTCTTGAAATTTCATTGTCGTTTCTTTTCCTCGTTAGCGGATGTTCACTTGAAAAGAATTTTAAAACTTGTACCCTTGTTGTAAATAATAAACATAGAAGTGATAGTCATGTTATATTCTTTATTTATGTCTTTAATGTTAGACCTTAAGTGCCTTTATTGTATTATGATACAAGAAACTTTTTTATACATTCGAACTAATTGTAAGCTAAGAAAGCTAATTAGCCACTCCATATCATACTGCCAGGTATCTGTGTAAAAATACAATGTGATCTTTTTCTATTGAAACCTATAATAATAAAAAACGTTTTACGATAGTAAAGTACATATTTAATCTTGTAACATTCCTCGCTCCATCGTATCTACGTTAAACACCGTTTATATTAATAAACACGTGAGATTTAACTACGTAAAGAAAATAATACTTTGTATAATTTTGTAAAATGATATGAACAATTGTTTAAATGTGACCTTCGTTGGCCTCGAATGACCTTGAATCGTAAGTAGTTAATTAAATCTTAAAAGCTAATATCAGATACTAGTACGAAGAAAAGATAGCGGATTATGTAAAGAGATCGTGGTGACCTTTATTTGTCCTTGACGCATATACTTGGAATATAATCATTTATGTATTTGAAATACTGAAAGTATATAGACGAAATATTTCAAGTGATAAAGTTACGCGGAATCCGTGTATAAGCTCAATTACCATTATACCAGAACCAAATATCGTTTAGACATACATAAATATACATTTAATGAAACTTTGTAATTTTACTTTTACGCAATTCGTTTAAATATCTGTTTAATTAGAAGCGACTGGTTTAACGACAAGCGAAGTGATCAAATGTCTGATCAAGGAATATATCGAGTGTGATGTAGTGGTGGAAGGTACATCGTGTATAGAGTATGGTACACATTTTGGTACCTTTCGCTATTTGCTGTTACGTTACAGAACGATTTGTCTTGTCAGATTGTCATTGCAAAGGGATCTCAATTGTCAATGCGTCGAGAAACGCACCGATACCGATAGACGATAGATAAACTCTATCTAGTGATCTAGCATCTAGTCCTACATAGGCCTACGTATATAGACTTAATTGCTTCATAATCATATCAAACATGGCGCAAATGATGATACCCAGGATCGCGCTTTTATCTATTAGAAATAGTAACCGTGTAATACCACGAATTTCTGTGCCCATAAAATATCAACGAATATGCTTCCATACGAGTTGGATTCTCGACGGTATGCAGTTTATTCAGAAATAATTTATTAACACACTTGTTCGTGACAGAATTGAGGTTAACGTGCAATCATTTATTTCAAATAGTATAGTATACATTCCAATGATATTTATTTTAAAATATATCTTTACGTAGAAAATATGGAAAATATACGTTATTTTAATTGTCTATTAACTTCAATTGACGACGATATATTTACAGTATGATTATACAGATTGATTATGCAATCAAATATTTTACTAATTTGAAGCTATGTGTCATTGGTACTGTGCGATATATAACAATTTTTAATGTGAATTTTTTTCATTATTTATTTTTAGTAAAAGGGAAGGTGGTTTCGATGCCTTCCTTGTCGCCAACTATGGAAACTGGCACAATCGTCAAATGGTTCAAAAAAGAAGGTGACAAAATCGAACCCGGCGATGCAATCGCTGATATTCAAACCGACAAAGCTGTTATCACAATGGAAGTTGACGACGAAGGTGTTCTCGCAAAAATAATTGTAAGATTTGAAAGGTGTTTTACACAAACGAGATGCTTTTGATATACGTTAGCACATTATTCAAACAAAATTAATGTATATAATGCGCTTAAAGTATTTTCAGCTTTGCTATTAAATTTTATTGTGTATATATCGATCCGTCGAGACGAAACGTTGTATACGTGTCAAATGTAAATTTTGCTTGATTAGGTGCCAGAAGGAACCAAAGACATTAAGGTAGGAACATTGATAGCCCTTACCGTCGAACCAGACGAAGATTGGAAGGCTGTAGAAATGCCGGATACCGCTTCAGCGGCACCTACTGTTTCTGCACCTTCCGTCTCGCCTGGTGCAACCGCCGCGAGCGTATCGGCTGAACCACCTCCTGGCCAGTAGGTTATTACGTACTTAACGTACTATATTTCAATTGGATGACCGGTAATATGGTATGTCGTCTACGTAAACTTGTAAACTTTTTAAGGAACAACATTAGTATGCCAGCTTTGTCGCCAACGATGACTACAGGCACGATAGTAAAATGGCTTAAAAAGGAAGGAGATGAAATAGAACCAGGAGATGCAGTAGCAGAGATACAAACAGATAAAGCTGTCATGACATTCGAATTTGAGGATGAAGCTGTGTTTGCAAAGATTTTAGTATGTAATTTTAACTAAACGTTACGTCATGCTGCTGGTAACTTCTATACTAAGAAAATTGATTTAATAGGTTCCCGAAGGTAGCCAAGTCGAAGTAGGACAATTAATTGCTGTTACAGTGGAAAAGGGAATGGACTGGAAGAACGTTGTTATTCCAACAGTTACAAAACCAGTTGCGGCATCTACTATGTCTACTCCCGTTGCGCCAACTGGGGGTGCAACCGATAAGAAACCTCCGCCAAGTGGACAGTACGTAGACGAAATATTATTATTTTTGCATTTTACGATTTCAACGAATTATGCAAGATGAAATGGTTTCTTTGACAGAGTCTACGGTTTAGCAGTAAAACGATTATTAGAGGAGTATGGTCTGAGTTCGGGTTCCATCAAAGGAACTGGCCGACCTAATCGATTACTAAAGAGCGATGTGTTAACTTACATTCAAGCACATAACGTACAAAAAGTTGTTCCAAAAACGGGTGCGTAACATCAATGTCGCTAGCAAATTACTAGAATATTGTATTATTTGCTGATATTTTTATTTAACGATGCAGCATCACCACCAACAGTGACAAAAGATGGAGAAGAACGTACCGCTACTCTTTCGAAAGGTCACGTAACCACTGGTCAACCTTCTGCGTACGAAGATATTCCAGTTTCCAACATACGTGGTGTTATTGCCAAAAGACTCGGAGAATCAAAGGTAATCATATTTGATAAAACGGTACTGTATGTAATCAAAGTTTATTATACGAATATACAAGCGACAACTCATTTAGCATAACAACTTTTTTTTAGAGTACTATTCCACATTCTTACGCTTACATCGATATTAAAATAGACAAATTAAGTGAAATTCGTAGCGAACTCAAGACAGAAAATATTAACGTTTCGATAAATG
Source organism: Hylaeus volcanicus (assembly GCF_026283585.1). Classification (NCBI taxonomy): domain Eukaryota; kingdom Metazoa; phylum Arthropoda; class Insecta; order Hymenoptera; family Colletidae; genus Hylaeus; species Hylaeus volcanicus. The sequence continues at coordinate 11,018,575 of NC_071979.1, read as the reverse complement.
ACTTCATTACAAAGGCGGTCGCACACGCATTAGTTGAATGCCCGTCGATCAATACATTGTATCAGAATGGTCAGGTATGTATGAAAATCACCGTGAGATAAATTGACGAGAGACGCGTACTCGAATAATATATAGAAATGTAACAAAATTATATTCTTTTCTTTTTGTGACAGATAATACGTATGCCAAGATCCGACATTTCTGTCGCAGTTGCTACAGAGAATGGTCTTATTACACCAATCGTTTTTGACAGTACAGCTAAGAGTTTGACTGATATTTCAAAAACTATTCGAGAATTAGCCGATAAAGCTAGAAATGGTAAACTAAAACCAGAGGAATTTCAAGGGGGAACGTTCACGTAAGTGAATGAATGAATGAAAGAGATAACGCTTGAACATACCAAGTTCTAACAATAAATAGTATTTAATCATTTCTGATGTTGTTTTTAGAATATCTAATCTGGGAATGTTTGGTATCAAACAGTTTAGCGCCATTATAAATCCTCCTCAAACAGCGATACTCGCTGTTGGCGGTGGTCGAGAGGAGTTAGGTGAATATATTAAAAAAATATATGTAATAATTGCGTATATTGTAAAGATGCAGAAAACGCTAATTGATTGTTTTATAGACGTTGCACTACAAAAGACAACGAAAATGTCAGCCACGTTGTCATACGATAGACGAGCAATTACCGAAGACGAAGCTGCTGATTTCTTAGCTGTATTGAGAGCTATGTTAGAAGATCCGACTTTTCTCGTTGCTGGAAGATTACGTGCTCTCAGGTATGCACAGGACTGACCTTTAATTAAATCCTAATTCTAAAGTGACGTTTCAGGAAAAAATGGCTTACCTTATAAAAGTTTTAAATTCTGTCTAGTTAATTAATTCATGGTATACCAATTTTAAAAATAAAACACATTTGTTAAGCCATTTTTCGAGTAAACAGATCAGCTACAAATAAGAGCATATGTGCAAAACCGAACCATAAGTGTTAGTAAGTTATGGAAAATATTGTTTAATATTAGATCCCCGGCCCTCTAAAAAATACAATTACCTATTAAAGTAATGCCGTAAAAAAAAAAAAATGTTCGACGTACCTACAAATTAAATGGCAATATTTTAATTTTTAATAATTAAATAAAACGTTTTGATAGAAATGTAAAAAAAAGAACAATCATATGTAAATGTTACGAGAGTTAACAATTTTAAGAATACGCTAGCGATTCATTTCGTATAAATGCAATATTTATATTTGTTGTATTAAAATGATTTACAGTTATTTGCCTTTTAGTTTGTTTAGTATGTGTTTTACATTTCCATCAAACTATTAAAGCGGAAATAAATTTCACTAGCCACGCTTGTTGGCTTGTGTCTATCGAGGTTATATCTTATACGAATGAATATCGTGCTGGTATCATGCACGGAATATATAACGATTATTAATTATTGCAAAATTCCCAAGTATCGTTATATCGTTGTAATCATTATTAACTAAAGAAATGTTGGATATTTATTGCATATAATTTACTTATCTGTAAGTAAATAGGAAATTCGTATAGAACTAAATGTTCTGTTTGTATATTTATTTCCCACGTTATTTAGTTAGCACTTTTGACTACATAGACATAGACTATATGTATACAGTCAGATTGCCCCCACACTGTAGTAATTTCTAACATGCTATAGATAAAACGATTATATATGTATAATATATAAATTCGTGTATATATGTATAATAATATGTGTGTACATTTTTCGTATAAAAATAAAACAAGTGCCATATTTCGTCGCCTTTTATGAATTTTTGTATCGCATAAAATTTGTACAAATATCATGTAAATACCTGTATCGTTAATTTTATTTATTAGTAATATCGTGCATGATTAGAAAACTCAGTGTGGTATTAATTACAGATATTTGTGGGGATAGTAAAGTGTGCAAGATCATAAATTAATCTTGTAAATAAAGTATTTATTGTTTAAAATGACGTGTGATGTTTCTTCTACACATATTCAAAAATAATACATAGCAAAATTGCAACCGTTTTATAGAATCTTGGAAGTATCGTCAATTGTTTTGTAATTATTGTTGATCGAAAGATCGTTACATTCGTTGCGCTTCCATTTCTTTACCAGTGAAAACAGTATTTAACGGTAAGGCTGTTGCCATAGAACCATGCGTAATGCGTACTGATTTGATAAGGCACAAATGTTACGGGTGTTTAAATCTGACGTATACTGTCATATTGCATATACCGAAACTTTGAAATAAACAGCAATCGTTAAGCGAACAATTATTTGACATTATAAACTGATTGTGAGAATTCGTATATCGATGCTCTCTAATAATTGAAAGTAAAATTAAATTACGTTTAGATCAAGTATGCATTACGTAATGAGGTGGAAGTGGTAAAATATTAATACGAAAATAATAGAAACGACGAAATACAATAGTATAATAGGACCTAACTTTCCTTATCACAGTTATGATTTTGCTCGTTATTACTGCTCAGGCCTTAACTAATTATGGACAACATTTAATTGCAGTATAAATTCAGTTACATTTTATAAAAGATATCGTAAATACAAAGTTATGTAGATAACTTAGCGTACGGTACTCGTTAAAACTTGGCATTTGGTATGAGCAGTGTTAAGTTCTAAAATAGAAATATAAAATTTCTGAAAATGTTGTGCATTGTAATACTCGATAAAATCTTATCTTATAAAAGCTAGCTCACTCTTAAAATGTTTAAAAAATGCATCCTAATGTGTGGTATGCCACATCATTTACAATACTTGGTTACTAATACGTACGCTTACAACATCGAGTTGCAAGGTTCAGCTTGTTATTATTACTAAAAGATTTCAAAAGTTTGTACACAGAAGTAGTCTTCTGCCGTTTGAATTCCACGGTATAATACCGGTATAATAAAATTAAATAATAGATGTTGAAATAGCCGATATACATGTATATAAATGTATAAACTGTTTGATTAAAAACATATGGCTCAACGAGTTTATTCGTTAGGTTATAAAATGCTAAGTAAGAGAAAAATGTAATTTAGAAAATATAAAGGGTAAAGATCGAAAGTGAAATACATCGTGTATAGTTGAAATGTCGATTTGGTAAGATAATCAAATTAATTTGTACTATAATTAAATTGGAAATCTTATTTTCCACAGTGTTTGGATAACTGTGAAATATAAAGAAAGTTATTCGTACAAGATCCCTGATAGATGCCATGTGCACACGTATACCTTGCACTTTCAGTTGTTGAAGAAACTAAGTACAATATTTATAATAAAGATGTTGTATAAATCATATTTTGTTAGATAATAAATGGAAAATACACGTTAATTATATTATACGGAGCACCGAATATATCCGTTTAGCGGATAACACGACGATTACGACATATTATTTTTGCTCCTATATTCTATTCTGTAAATTGATTGTATAACTTGTTAAATGACACTCTTTTTATTAAAAAAGATAAATAATATATGAAAAGAAATACGGAGCCCAGAGGGCAGATATTGCACGCAAAATGATTAATGATAATTTAAATGAACGATAACTTTTTGTCGACTCGAATAATTGAAACTAATGTATCGTATCGGTAATTCGTTTGTTACTACATCGGGTATTCCTAGCGTAAATTTGGTAGCCCATTGTTATCGATACGATAGATAGTGTCACATATAAAATATGTGAAATGACGGTACCACGTAGAATTATATCGGTTCGATGTGAGAAATATTGCCCGTTATGTAAAGTATATCGATGCGGTATCGGCGATACTTGAAAAGTGAAATGCATAACGAAATAAAATAAACATTTGATTTCTATTTTAAAGAATTACTTAATAGAATGCTTTGCGTAGAATTCTTTGCGCTGCTCGAATTAACGGTGTAAGGGTTGTTAATTCTGCACAGTTGTCTAGGAATGGATGAGAAAGTAACTCTTGGGCTGTTGCTCTTTCGTCTACTTCGACAACTAAACATCTTTCTAAGAAATTCCGAAACGTAGGACTTAACGTATCCCATCTAGGAATGGAAGGTTTACCGATAGCAGCGATTAAATATAAGGCCCTTAAAGGAGTTTCTTTCATGTAAGGTGGTTCACCTTCTATCATTTCGATAGCCATAATACCTAACGACCAAATGTCTACCTTTTTACCGTATTGTTTTCTCGTCACTACTTCCGGTGCCATCCAATAAGGAGTTCCAACCATAGTTTGTCGTTTCTCATCGCCGTCTATGTTGGCACAAAAACCAAAGTCTGTAACTTTCACAGCACCGTTCATACCAAGTAGGACATTATCCGATTTGATATCTCTGTGAATAATTCCTCTGGTATGTAAAAAATGAATCGCTTTTAGAACTTCCCTGCAAACTGCTGCGATCTGTGCTTCTTTCATTATAGTTTCTGTAACAACATCTGTAAGAGGTCCGCCTTCTAACAATTCCATAATCACCCAGAGATGTTCATCTATAAGATAGGCGTCGAGAAAGTTGACCAGATTCGGATGTTGAAACTCTTTGAGGATTTTAATTTCCGTCAGTATCAGCTCTTTCTTCGACTGTTTCGATAAATCTATATCCTTTACAGCGACTCTTTGATTAGTTTGCATATCGGTAGCTATAAATACGGTTCCCGAAGCACCAGCTCCGACCTCTTTGGTCCTTTCGAAACGTAGATTAGGATCTCCGCTCTGACATATAGTTCTAAGTTCGTCGTAAATCTGTCGATCCGTGAGCTTGATCGCGGCACAGTCTGTCTTTCTTCGAAGAACAGGACTCTCTTCGTGTCTACTGGGGCCTGTTTCATCTAGTACCAACGGATCGTCCTCGATCCGATAAGTGTTTAAGTCTTCGAGAATCTCTGTAAGAGTTTTCTCTTCTCTATCGTGGCATATTTGTGATGTTTGCGAGGTAGGAGTCTTGTAAATAGTTAGCTTAGGCGGGAGGTCTGGTAGCGTTTGTAATTGACTATCGGTAGAACTGGCAGAGGTAGAACTATCCGAGTCTCTACAAGACTGATACTTTTTTGTTAGAATTTTATCAATTTCCTGGGATTCTTCCTCGATGTAATCTTCGGTAACAAAAGACTTGAATACCTTTTCCTCTGGTTTTCGTTTGATCGAATAATTATAGAATTTGATAGCCTGCAAGGCAGCAGCAGGATGCTCGTCCTGTTCCGATTTCGATATTTGGGTGTTGAGGAGACGAGTCCAAGATTCGGGAAGACCCTCCAACTGTCCGGTCTCGGCATTTTTACTTACGTGAAACTTGTGAGAAACGTTTGTGGGTAAACCGATCTCGGCGGCAACTGCAACCGTGTCGTTGATCGGGTTTGTTTTTTTTCTCGAGAACAACTTTGTTATGTTGAGACTCATTTTAGCGCGCAGTATCGCGCCCTTGTTACGTTTTCGTTTACGATGTATCGTGATTTTTGGTTGGCGAGAAGGCGAAAAATGGCAGAAGAAAGAAACAAACGGTTGCTTTTTAAACCATGGTTCTCATCGCAACGTGACTTGCCGTGAGTCGTGACCTGTGACTTGTGACCTGACTGAACTTGGCTCGACTCGACTCGACTCGACTCGACTCGACCCGCTGTTCTCTCCTGTCCTGTCTAACCGTTAACTGTGTCTAACAATAAGTTTATGATTTGGCTCTGATTGCTTTTGCTGCTTATTGTCTATCGCGATCGCGATTCGCGAATCGTGACAAGACATTTGGCTCGTGAATGCGACTGTAGACAGTAGACTGCAGTAGACAGTAGACCACAGTAGACTGTATGCACTGTAGGCAGGGCAAGGGACAAGGCAGGGGATTCAAGCCCACATATTAAAAGTTGAGAGAAAGTTTGTAGCGCCGCGTGTGAAAAATTCAGCCAACTAGAGTAGCGGGTCTTTTAAATGACTCTAAATTATTTAAAAGAAAATAAATGAAGGAAAGTGCAGACAGAGTTTGAAGGATTTCCGTAATTTAAAAAATGATATTTTGCGCTACAAGTTTTGTAGCAGTTTTAATAGGTGAGCTTGGACCCCCTGGCTGTAGGAGCATGTAGGAGCAGGCGTGTTACTTACTTGTGCGTCACTGATCAGCGTTCAGTGTATCGAATCGGTGGCGGGACATTTCGAAAATGTGGAGCGCTAGCGTGGTTTTAATCTCGTCTGTGTCGAGTCGAACGTTAACGATTTCGACTGACATCAATTTCTATTATAATTACTGAAAATTAGATCGAATATATTCTATAGAATAGTTTACAGAAGGCACTGTCTGTAATAAAAATGAGTAATTACTTGAATGGTTATTTATGTAGAAATAATGTTTTCAGTAATCTTATCATTGATCGAGAATTCTGTTTCCTTTGAAAATGTATGCTATCAGCTCGTACGATATATCGTACGAATACGTGCATTTCCCGTGCGTAATCAGCGTTTCACACTTTTGTCACCGATGACGTAGCAAATACACTTGGTACATGACTGACATATAAATTGTACTTGTACATAGATCGAACGAAACACGTATCAAACACGATTCAATTTTCGAATCTGCTTCAACAAACAGGATTCCTTTTCCTTACTTTTTTCTTTAGTTAACTAAAGCACCTTTTTGTTAGGGAAAATGGTTAGTTTGCAAGACGTAGAATGTAGCGGTAATAGAGTTGGGATAGATTGTTACCGAACGGTAACTAGTAACTATACATATAGGAATTTCTATGATTCGTTTAAACGAAAGAAAGAGATTGTTTCGCAGCTTGTCGAGGAACCCTCTTCTCGTCAATTGTATGTATCTTATCCGCGTTGTCTTTTCGTTTCTTTTGCAAATATACAGGATAACGTATTCGGAAACATATTCCATGTTATCGTACGATAACTTCATAACAGGCAAAACGCAAAAGTTACTCGATTACGCGGGGAGATACAAGATGGAATACTATTTGTTCGAAAGTTGCATCGAGACGAGGATGTAAGATGCAAGATGTAAGGATGGTATAAACTATACATGTATATAGATTATACGTATACGTAGACATGGACGATCGGTAAAGCTCTCGTAATCTGTCGAGTTTTTGATGTTACGTGAAATTGGTATCGATTGCAATAAACGATGAAAGGTTGATTCAGCGAGAAGCAAAGTGATAAAATGCTGATGGAAAATATTTGTTTGAAAGAAGAAAAAACAAGGGGGGAAGAACGGATAATGCATCGAAAATCGAAAGCATGTATGTAGTACAAGTACATATTACTTTGGAAGAAAAGCGTTTCGATGTACATGCTAGTGTACGTAACGTATCCTTTCGCAAGGAATGTAAGAAACTGTAAGGAATTACCTAAAGCTACAAAGACGCGACGACTCTGAAAACGATTAGCATCATCGTCGTAATCATCAGTAGCAAAGTGTATGTTGGTCCGACAGCGATACAACACTCGATACGATTCAACATTTCTACGATGTCATTCTATACGTATACATGCATTAAGGCGATTAAGGAATCGAGAAACGTTCGAGACTCGAAACAACAACGCGCGTGCTGCCCTTTCTTATCGCGTAAAGAAACCATATTATCGTCATGTTTTCAACTTTCTGTCCCCCCACCGTCCACCACCACCACTCAGCTTATTATGCCCCACAGCAGAATTTTTCCTCCCCTTTCCCGATGCTGCACACTAATATACTACAAGTTTCATCTGTCTCGTATAGGGTGTCGTTAAAATCTCATCAGTTTTCATATCGTTTCTCCTGCGGTGGTCCATCGCGACGATCGAATCGAACTTTGGTTATTCTCTTAACTACGAGTATTTTGCATGAAAAATTTGCACTTTGTTCTCCTATTGTTCCTGTCGCAAAGACACATCGTAAAACACAGTTTTACAGAGTTAGGTAACAAGCACGCAACATACGAGCAGACATAGATACGTGTGACCGACATATTATATTTAATCGAGGGTATTGTATTTGATCGCAATAACGTTTCGATTAAAAACCGTTTATTTCCATCTCTATTTTTCGTTTATTTTTGCTTTGAACGCAGCTCTTAAAAACTAAATAAGGCTGATACTTGTGATTGGGGTTATTTTGACGAGTCGAAAGAATGGCCAAGTTATTTAATAAAAATACAAATAATGGGTAAATGTTGAATTAAATGGAAACTTCCTCAACACTGTGTACGTAAACGGTACATACTTGTATTAAATCGACAAATCTCCCCACTTTTCCATTCTCGAACAAAGAGAGGGGATTCTTTGCTTCTCTCTGTCTCTCCGTTGGCGTCGCGCCCCTTTGCTGCTAATAAATAAAATATTAACCGATGGTTAATGCAAAGACATTATTCGAGAACGGGCCGAGAAGCGGATACAAGTTTTCACCTGAATAATCACGGTTAATATTCGCATTTCTGACAGTGATACACCTGTAAGCTACCACGACTAGTCCTAGACCGTGTTAGATTTTATCGATATTTTTCGTTATTTCCTAGTGTTTTTACTTATTCTCCTCATAAACGTTTAAACGAGAAACACGGTTTTCGTAATTAATTTTATTTGGCAAAGTGGTAAATCGCGGGTCCGTAAGTTTCTGTGATGAGCCTTGTCGACTGTTCGAGGTTCGTTCCGAAGGATTAAATCTGATACTTTTGAATCTTTGATCGACATCGAATTACTATGGTTCACGTGCGGCGTCAGGTGGTAAGTTGAAATCGTTTCTCGTATTGATACACGTACGCTATACATACATGTATGTAAAATAGGAAAGTGGAAAATTATAGTAGGAGACTGGAAAGTGGAAAATTACATTTTCATCAATTTAATTAGCTCTTGTCGCTTTATTCGTTAATCTCGTACGACGATATTCTCTATCGTTGATTTCGATTTAAATAAACAAAGTGAAAGGAATGTTGGCTCACGAATATAATTCATAAGGTTCCGTAAAATTTAGTATTTCCCTTCCTAACGTAACCATTTCCCCTAAAATCTTGGAATTACAGTCCCGTCTGGTTCTCGTATTTTTTCTCTGTACTCGGCCGATGATGCAATATTCTTACGCTTAAGAATAATAATCCGGTAGCCATCGTTTCGTGGAAAAGTTGACGAAAGAAAATTCTTGTATACGATACCCTATACTCTACATTTCCCTTTTCTATTCCCTTTCCTAAACAAAATCCCAGCTGATACAAAACGATACAAGTTTGTAAATTGAAATATTCTCTCTTTTGTCTGCGAAATTTGTACTCGTGCCTCGTGTCTTGTTTTTGTCAACGTGATTTTTAGTCGCGTGCAACACCACGTGCTCGTACAAACTTATTTCCGCGTTATACCGCGTCATACGTGGCCTGCTACCACCGCTACCGATATCGTATTCAATTTAACAACGGCAAACGAGCTATTTCACCAAACTGTCGTCATTTATTTCGTAAAATTTCACTTTTGCGCGCGTACTTTTAGCCCCGACCGAATCAAAGGAAACTCTGTAAATCAGTTGTATAGAATTTCATTGAGCGAATGTTGCTATCGCTTCCGTAAGCGATTTATCGTATTCAATCAACGATTTACGATAAACATAATATATAATGTGTTTATCGTAACACGTGCGATGTAAGATTATTTTTGAATACTAGCACGTTATCGCTGAAACTTTTCTTATTTCTCTCGTACGAGTTGTTGTTCAACTTAACCAAATAACGCTTTCGTAACTCTGATATAAATTCTGTATCGTAATGTAATTTCCGCTCTCAACGGATTCAACGGACTTTCCTTTCCAATAATAATAATAATAATAATAATAATAATAATAATAATAACAATAATAATAATAATAATAACAACAATAATAATAATAACAATAATAACAATGACATTTTACGTTTAACGTTAACCAACAGCTTTTCGATTCGATATATGTACATGTACATGTACATGTGTTATCATAGAAACATAGACAATTACATATACATGTACATAATAAATAACTGATTCGCAACAAGCATAACATGCACTGAAAGTTTACGCAGAAACGTCGATATGTATGTGCTTATCGATATTTTTCTTTTCCATCTATTTTCTTGTTACGATATGATAAATGTTGCGCGACGACGGTTTACGTATAATATTACCAGGAAAAACATGCAATTCTAACGAAAATATTTCTACGTAGATTTTCGGCTGTGAAACTTTATTGAATCAGTTTCAAGCCAACGTTAGATGGAGTTCCTCTTTACAAATCAGAGATAAGAAAGTAATACAGCCGGAACGCTCTTTCAAGGTATAATTTTCTTCAATTTTCATCGCGTCGATATTTTCGATTTTTCTTTTCTAACAAACGTTTCGTTTGAAAGCAAGTTTATACATATTGTTTCTATCGTAGTATGCAGATTTATCGGTTCGTCTAGCAGGTCCGGAACAATTACAACCCAAGCCAAACGTTAGCGATCTATCGTTTGGTAAATACTTTACCGATCACATGTTGAAAATATTTTATCACGAGGCTTTGGGAGGATGGCAGATGCCAGAAATTACGCCGCTCGAAAATCTAGTCCTTCATCCTGCCTCCAAAGTACTTCATTACGCTGTAGAGGTAAGACTCGTAACGTTTGAAAATAATAAGAAAGAGTAACGACCAGTAGAAATGTTATCGTTTCAGTTGTTCGAAGGGCTGAAAGCTTACAGAGGAGTAGACGGAAAAATACGAGTTTTCAGGCCAGAATTAAATATGGAACGTATGAATAATTCGGCGATAAGATCTGGCATGCCTACTTTTGCCGGAGACGAACTAATCAAATGTTGTTGTAGATTAATTAGTATAGATCAAGAATGGGTACCTCATTCTTCCGCTTCTAGTCTCTACATACGTCCAACTCTTATAGGTATAGATGTAAGTATTTGAAAGCGAGACTTTTGATAAAAACTAAACTTTCAACAAAGGTTAAAAAGAATCGGTATGTGTGGTAGCGACATAGTTATTCCACGATAGTAAGAATAATCGTGTCGTTTATGTCACAGACGTCACGACACATAGACACACACACACACACGCGCGCGCGCGCGCGCGCGCGAGCACACAGATATACACGAAACAAAAGCTAAGCGATATGTTTCTCAATAGCTAACGATAATACACGATAAACAGGAGCGTGATGCTCTCTTGTTGGGGCAGGGCCATAAGAAATAAGAACGAGATACACACAGCCAAATCAAAAGTTACATTGTGATCGCGATACATGCACTCTATCGCTCCATCGCTATAGATATCAATGTAAAGCGGTCAAAACAAAGACAAGATGATGTAAATTTGAAAATAATTAACAGAGGATACAACATCTTAAATAACTCGTATGCATTTTGTCATTCAACGATCGAGGATCGATATACGATACAATCGATCGAATGTAATCGTTTCCTCTTCTCTATGCTTGTTCTTTCGTCATGTTCGAATAAATAGCGATATAATATTCAAAGTATCGAAAATAACATTGGATAACATTTCATACCGCATTGTTTCCATTGAATTGTTTATTTTTATGCAGCCGATGCTGGGTGTGGCATCCTCGGACTCTGCTTTGCTATATGTTATTTTATCACCCGTGGGTTCCTACTTCAAACAAACGGATAAACACGTTGGTGTATCTTTGCTAGCAAATCCTCAGTACACGAGAGCATGGCCAGGTGGTTGTGGTAACTACAAGTTAGGTAGCAATTACGGTCCCACTATTTACGTGCAAAGGGAAGCAGTAGAAAAGGGTTTGCAACAAGTGTTGTGGCTTTACGGTGAAGATAACCAAGTAACCGAAGTCGGCACTATGAATATCTTTATGTTCTACGTAAACGACGATGGAGGTACTCGATCAAGCCTTTATAATCGCTTTTATTAACTTTTATTCACATTTCCCTCTTGTACGAAATTGAAATTATTTCGAAATTTTCTTTAGAAAACCGTACATTATATTATATTATACATTATTATACTGATCCAACTCCAAGTCTTTGTAAATACTTTTTTTCTACCATTTTTAGACAAAGAATTAATAACGCCACCTCTATCGAACGGATTAATTCTTCCTGGAATTACAAGAAAATCGATTTTAGCGGTAGCTAGAGAATGGAATCAATTCAAAGTTACAGAACGAACGTTCTGTATGGACGAAGTGTGTCAGTTGCTTTCCGAAAATAGGGTATGATCATTTGCCTTTTCGCGTATATATTTTTTAAATATTATTTCTCTAATTCTAATTTCGCTTTAGTTGTTGGAGCTATTCGGAGCAGGAACAGCCTGCATAGTCAGTCCGATATCGTACATTGAATTCTTGGATCGACCGTTACACGTACCTACCTTGGAACACTCGGAACCTGTTTATAAAAAGTTTTTTAAATATTTAACAGACATACAGTATGGTGTTATACCGGACCATCCGTGGGCGATACCTATCGAATGAAAATAGAACCAATTAATCAGTTTATTTATTACATAGTTGCCATTAACTGAGCGAATAGATGCCGAACGATTTACGAACATTTATTCGATGGCAATCGATGCATCGTGATTTTTATACCGCTGTTTTTATACGTAAAACATAGATTTCTATTTATTTTTAGTTTTAATATTTAAGAAAAGAAAATTCGTTTGATTGTCAGTGATCAAAGTCAGGAATTAATATAGCTTACCATAGTTGGCAAAATAATTGTACAATGTTAAGTTTTAGAAACTTTTGTAACAATTTGTATATAAATGTACAAACATGCGTGGTGTGTGTGTGTGTCCGCGCGCGCGCGCGAGTGCTCGTGCGTGCGTGCGTGTGTGCGTCTAGTTTTTCTACGTGTTTGTTCATGTACGAATACGTATTGTTTGTTGAAAGTACTCTTGGGGAAAAAGAGTATGATTCTGTATACTTATATGATACATATAGTTTCTTTTCTTTTTTATTATATTATTCACTATTTTATTTGATTCCTACGAATCATTGTACAAATTAGATAAATAATGCGACAAAGATATGGGGTAACGATCGCGAAATATTCTCACTAGATGGTGAATGATTTAGTCCCAGTGACGATAGTTTCCATCCTTTCTCTAAAATGGCGCCACTGGCTAAAGGATCGATAATTATTGTTGCATTCGATAACTATACATAAAAATGATAAATTCGATAGCGTAATAACATGTTGCAGTGTTATAAAGCAAAGAATCGTAATAATTATGCATTTATGAGATATTAAGAATAATTTATTTAAAGATATGGATCGCGCCATCTTACAGAAACGGTGGAAACTATTTTCATTACAAACTTGGGAATTTTCCCACCGATGGCGCCACTAGCACTAAACCGTTCGCCATCTAGCGACAAAAGTGACAACCATCTTCGCTATAAACTTGGACGTTTTGGAGACGAGAGTTCTCGGACCGAAGCTTCCAAAATTGGATCGTCCTTGTCACTCGGAAGTGCTCAAAAGTACCGATACCATTTGTTGTTGTTTATTTTATAGTGCATGGGAATTTTCGCCCGTATTGCACTTGTCGTATAAGTACATTTTCTTTTTTCTTTTACATGCTTTGTATAAAATATATAAATATTTCCATAACGTATATACATCTAGATATTGTTATATAAAATTATACAAAATATAAACTACTTTATTAATATTACACGTTTCTTTGTTTCTTATACACATATATATCCTTATCTAATAACCTTAGATACCTAATAACACGAGGTATAAAAACAAATGTAAACGGTATTAAAACTATGGAGCAACGAATGTTATAAGAATGTAAGATTCGATATAAGCCGATGTATGGTTAGCGTATACATTGTACTAATATACAATGACGTACTGTAAATAAAACAAAGCAAGCAATGAACTTTACTACTTAATATCGGAACTCGCGCTCCCCATAAGAATGCCATGCAGGACGTAGCTGCCGAGAAAGAAACAGCGTTTGGTGCATAATTCGATGCGCACGGTGCAGCCCACTCGATATTTACATTTAGCCATTTAGGTTAGTTCATTTTCAGAAGGGAGTGTAGAACAAGGAGGACGGGACTGGCAGGGACTGGCAGGGACTGCCTACACCCTACACCAATTTCTCGGTAGCTCCAGGCAGCGTTCCGGCACTAGTATAGTTATAGTCCGGTGCTTAAAACTGTAGAAAGTAAACATATCGATACTTGTCGTTCATCGTATTCACCGAATGAATATTCATGGCGTGGATAATCTCCGTATATGGGAACCGTAGAAATCATGTAAACATAGCCATCGATAAGATGTATAATTTTCGTAGAGTATAGAGTATTTGGATAAAGTAACGAACCGGATATAAATTTCAAGTAAATTTGTTTGGTATCGTTTCGAATAGCAAAGAAGCATCGAACGAATAATGTGACCGAATCGGGTCTGTTTATTCAATGTTTGTGTAAACGCACCGTAAGACTCGTTGGCATGCGCAGCAAAGCTCGGCTGGTGTAATAAAAGGAATTGGTTGTAAAAAGGAGCGTGAGCGTAAGCGTAACGCGCAGCTCTGGCCGAGAGATGACGCGAGTGTATTCCAGAGTAGGTCGCGCCTCTATCGGCGAAGCAAAGGATCAATTCAAACAAACGGTGCGCCACTGGCGAGGGGGATCCAGAACCATTTCGAAAGTAAAAATACTGCGCGACCCGGGATTTTGTTTGTACGGTTCGGTGAGGGTAAAAAAGCCGAGGGCCAGGCCGTTGGTGTAGTCGGGGCAACGCGGTGTCGCGCGTAAAATGACGTAGAGTGTGCGTAGATAGGGTGTGCCGCGCGCGGTACGAGAGGTTGTGTGAAGCGGAAACGGTGTCGCGGTAGTGTAGGGTCGGCGCTGCTCGTAGCTATCGGTAGCGTACACGGGAAATTGGCCGTGGCTTCGCCAATGGATGCCAGGCAGGAGGAGACGCCATTTTGATATACGGGCGCACGTCAAGCAAGCGTTCAGCTCTAAGGGAAACGGCAGTGACGAGAAGTCGGTTCTGCAGCCGCGTCCGGTCGAATAAGTTGTTACGGTCCGGTTGAACGGGCATCGTGTGTAATACGTGTGGCGTGACGCAAACGTATCCCGGAGCGAACGTTTCGTTGACAAGTGACAGGTGAATCGATCGCGGGCCCGCGAGGAAAGTCGCGTTGCGGCCCCCGTGTGCCCGTGTGCCCGTGTAAACGCGGTGGTTCGGCTCTCTCTCGCGGCGGTCGATCGGTAGTGACTACACTCTGTGCGTGATACCCGGTATACGTATACGTATACGTATACGTATACCTATAACGTATATACGTATATACATGTACGTCTAGCGCTAACGAGGATTCGGATTTTTCCCCACGCGTGCCGAAGCGAGTGTTCTCAGCTCGGTGCCTGTCGAGTGTCGACGAGGGACACGCACGGCACGCTAGTAATAGTGACTCTCGTGTATATTGGTGCGCCGATCCGATCCAATCCGATCCGATCCGATTCGATTCGATTCGATTCGATTCGATTCGATTGTCTCGGGGTGGCGGTGTGTGTAAGCCAACAGCAAGCAGCAGCCACAGACAGGAACCGACTAAAGGAAAAACCAAGCCGCCGTTTCGTTTTCGCGCGCGCGACAGAGAGGCCACCGGCCCGACACTTCGGGCCAGGACAAGACGACCCGATGTCGGGAGCGGGTCGCGACCCCGTGTCGACCCGCGGTCGTCCTCGTCCTCGTCCTCGTCCTCGTCCTCTGCTATCCACCTTCTCGTTCTTCTCTCTCGTCGCACCAGGACGCTCCTGGCGTAAATGTGCTTTCGTGAGCGCCCATGTGCTGCCAAGCCTATTTCTCTGCCTGCTGCCCCTACGTGCCCTGTAAACCCAGAGCACACCCCGATTAGCACGCCCACGCACTCTATCGCTCGCGAATATGGCCAAGATCCTCAACAAGGACCCCGTCACCTACGAGAGGGAGAGGGAAAACTTCCTGAAGGACCTCCGTCACTTTCATGAGACCAGAGGGTAAGACCATTTCGCTAGTTGGCTATCTCCAACTCGAACTCTCTTTCTATCTCGGTAAGAGCGTGTGCGTATACGTAGACGTATACGCGTGTCTGCGTTCTCTGTGTTTTCTCTGTGGTTGTCCGACTGTCTACAATCGTACAATCGTACAATCTTGCAGTCGTATAGTCTTACACTCACGGTTCTCTCTTGCTCTTATCCACAATAATTTATTCCTTTTTTTCCTCTCTATTCGTTTGCATCGTTTTCTGTTCGTTGTCGATCGCGTTCGCGATGTGTGCACGTTTCGAAAGTAAATCGTATCGGCAGTCTTTGGTTAGAATGCGGACAGAGTTGAGGTTATGTGCGTTCTCGTCTAAACTTTTCCAGTCGAGCCTTTATGTTACGTTATTTGTTTACGCGAGTTCTGTATTCTGTTCTGTCGGCTCGACGCCGATCGGACGCCTATCTTATTGCGATTGAGGTTATGCATAGAAAGCAGTGAAACGATGTTACGATAGCTCGCTGATTTTTATCCTCTGTTTGACGATTCCTGCGTCTCCGAGTTGTTACGTTTGTTGTAAACGTTCGCGCTCTCTGTCTCTGTGTCGGATCGACGCGACGATCGGATATCGGATATCGAACGACGATTAGAGATCGTTTCAAAGTATTAAACGAACAAAGATAGTTTCAGGCAAAGATGCTGCTCGTCGTTACGTCATTGTCGCCTGTTTAATACTAGATTCGAAAACGGAAACAAAGCGTTGCTCGATCGTAACGAATGATCTTAACCTCGGTGAGCACCTATCGCGTAATTGAAATACAGTTGAACTTTGGTTGGCCATGTTTTTACTACTCACGGGGTAAATGATGTTTTCGATTACATTTTCCGCGGCTTTACGAACCTAAAACATTTGACCGCCGAAGAAAACGATACGGAAATATGTATACGTACGAGAAGCGGCTAGGGATTAGAATATTTTTAACTTGCTTAATTACCACTGATAATCGAGGTTATTTGTTGTATGTTAATGTCAAACATTGGCAAAACGAATTTCGTTTAAAACGATATTGTTTATAAATTCTTTCAACGTAATCTAAGCATAGATGAATTTATGCGATACCTTGTCATTTATTTGATCCTCAACTAGAAAGTATCTATTTACATCTAACCCACGTATGACAAGCTCTTTCTAATTATACGTTTTTCAATTTTCAGGACTTCGTTCAAGAAATGCCCAAAAATTAATGGAAAAGATATAGATCTGTACTTGCTGTACGTGGTTGTAACTGCCCACGGAGGATGGATAAAGGTAAGTCGATTTTTTCAATGTTTATTCAACTTGCTTTTCGCTGGATAAATATGCACGCATCATCCAGGATGCATATTTCGAGTGTAATCCGTGCGCTAGCAAAAATTGGGAGGGATGACCGCTGATGCAACGTATAAATGCACCTTTCTTACCTACTCGTATGCATACATTGTTTATACACGCGTTTGCTTGATTTATCACAGGACTCGTCACGGCCAATTCTCTTTCTTGTATCGTTCAAACATCTGGAAAACGTTAATTTCAGTTTAAGATAACGTGAAATATGCACCAGCATGTTTTTACCTTAAACTTTTAACACTAGTGGAAGACGCGCGAGTTAGTAGACATTGCGTGCAGAATTTGAATTGTTAATGTTCGATGGAGATTATCGGCTAGCCATCGAAGCGTGCATTACGTTACATTTAGTTTGTTCCTGGTCGTTTACGTCACTCGCCAGTTACTTTATATTGTATTCGGAACACGTTCGGCTGGTATTTTTCGCTCGTAAAGTCAAGGCAGTCGAAGCCAGTGTTCCGTTAAAAATATTTCATTAGAAACGTGAATTTTCTGTTCGAACGGTCGACAATGTTATCGGCCACGACGAAAGTGGTCTCCGCGAAGAGAAACCAAGGATACCGTATACTTTTTCATCCATCAGCTTTTTCTTTGACAATCACGGAAGGAACGTATTCGTTCCAATGAAACCAGCAATCTTTTTCCCGGTACACAAATCACGTTAGATCAAGTATTTTCGTAAACGACAAATTGTACATATCATACAGAATACTATGCTATTCGATGAAATAGATATCTGAATTCTCGTTTGATTTCGATCGATGAACTTAATTTTTTGTAAATACAATTGATCGACGATCGGTGCTGACTTTTCATTAGTTTTTCGTGTTTCTGGCCCACTCTGCACGAGGACAATACGGAAGTTGAGGCAAGGTCAGGGTCACTTGAGGCACTGTTCGAGGGGTGGGAGATAGATCATGAACCGAAGGTGGGAAGAAGGTGCGCGCGGGAAAAAGGGGAGGGAGGCAAGAGAACAGAGAAGCGAGAAAGGGAAGACGCGGGGGCAGAGAGAGAGAGAGAGAGAGAGAGAGAGAGAGAGAGAGAGAGAGAGAGAGAGAGAGAGAGAGAGAGAGAGAGAGAGAGAGAGAGAACACACACGATTGAATATGACGAGAGGAGGAGATGTGGAGGTAGTGCTGGCCGAGGGCTTCCCCTCAACAAGTGTGATCGAAACTTGCTACTCGCTAGGCTACCTATATAACATACAGCCGGGTCGCGACTACGCTCAGAATGCATCGCGGACCGCGCGGTTCTTCGATTCGAACAAGTTTACGTCAGTTTTTACTGGACGCTCGCCGTGGAAACGTGGAAAAGCAACTTGGCTCGCTTCGACGTTACGAGGAACACTTGTAACAGGAAGTTAGGTAGATTATTGCTTCTGGGATAAGAGTCCAATTTAAAAAGTAGTCTCTAACGAGCATTTTCGGTAGGATCGCGTGGAACAATGCACATGCTCCGAAAGATATTAGTTTTTGCTTGAATTTCCACTCGTATAGCGCATCCTATGACTAAATCAAAGAGGGGAAAAAGTTGCGTTGGACGAACGAAAATCATACGCGTGCCCGGTTAACGTTGAACATCAATTTGTTTACGAAACGAAGGCTCGTGACACGAAAACAATTACACTGCGCATTTTCAATTTATTTTTTCAAGAAGAATCACCGGGTAACAGTGCGGCCAACTGTTGGCACTTGAAACGAGAACACTCTTAATTTAACAAACGCACTGCTTTCGATAGCACCGCAGTGGATCTTGTTTACATCTGCTTCGATCGTGCTACAAAATGATTCGAAAATACATCCTGTCAGTTTCCTGTCAGTTTCTTATTTTATCCTACTCGTTGTCGGTCCTAAAGCAGACCACGCGAACGTTACAATTACGTTCGAGACATGCTCTTCAAATTGCTTCTTTTTTTATTTTATTTTATTTAGTTTTTTATTCTTGACGAGGTTACGCGACGCGCTCGTTAAAAAAGTTGATCGCGTCTTGGCGTGGCAAAGTCATTAAAACATGCTGCCAAGTGTTAAGTATCTCTCCGAGTCGAAAAAGTTGATTAATATTCAACTGGGTTGGTTGGCAAAAGGGCGAGGAAACTGATCTCGCGCGCGTCTCTGCATCACCATGTCACGAGGCAAAGTCACTCCACTTAAGGAGCAGTCGCCGTGAAGTGAAAGTGTACAAGTAGAAATTATCGGCGAACCGACCCGACGCAGGATGTTCTCGTAGCAGTTAAACGATTGGCTAACTCGTAACGCGCTCCCCCGTTGCCAGATACCGATCTCCAATTTTTTCACGCGCTCCAACGAGAAATTCTATTTTGCCAGAAAAAAATGAAGCGTCGTTACGTATCGCTGTGTTACGGAAGTAAAAAAGTATTCAAGGTACATATAGGTTTCGCCTGGTCATACATATGTCGCGTCGCGGTCTGCTGTTGCATACCAAACGCGCCGAGTTCGTCGGTCTTGCACAGTAGTTTGCCGCTAATCTAAATATTTTATCTTTCGGCTCCAATTTCGAAACCGACGCCGGCGCCGACGCCGACGCCGACCCGCCGACCCGCCGACCCGCCGGTCAGCTAGAAAATTAATCCACTCGAGAGTCGCTGTTTGATTTACCGTACCGGGTATAACGAAAGCGTCTTCCAGGACATTCCGTGAGGCGATGCGAAATGCGATAGCACTTTATTCGCACGTGTTAAACGATTATCTATTTCTATTAAACGTATCGTATAGTTGGCAAATAAAATAATCTAGATCGAGACCGACAGGGATTTCGGTTCGTAGTCGTTGAGTCGGTAAAGTTGCACTGACTCCCAGAGCGACAGCGACTCTTTGTGTTTATCTGAGAGAAATGAACGCGTAAAATGGTCGAATCGCGTCCAATATCGAGTCTCGAACCAGTTGAAAACATTGGCGTAAACCGAGGGAGAAAATAAACGACGAAGCGTCGCGTTTTCTCGGGGTAACGTCTCGTCAAAGAAGCAGTGGCGGAACGTCCGCGCTCCTACCGGTTCCGTCAAGAAAAAGAAACGATGGGTTGAGGGTGGGAGGGTAGAAGGGATCATCGCGAACGAGAGAAGCTCTCTGGAAAAGGACCATGATCGCGAAACGCAGAGAGTGGCAGATACAGAAAGTAGGCTCGTTCCATTCTTGCGAGAAGAAGAATTTTAAATAGAAATTGCTATGCGTTCAGTGAAAAAACGCTTTGAAAAATGATTTCTGTACAAGTAGCAACTGTGTGTCGCGTGTACTTTGAGATTTTTAGGTTAGCACCCAGACATATACGTATGTTACGTTCCTGACATTGAAAACGAAACGAATGATATTCTTCTTATACCTCGCGTTAGACGAATAATCGTGTACCAAAGATCGGTTTCCTGGAGAGTTGAAATCGAGCATCCCTAACGGAGAGAAAGAGGCCGAGGGAAAGCGTGTACGGTTCGCGCTAGTGTCCGGCTTGTTCAAGGGCGCGAGTGGTATACGAAGAGTATTCGACTTGGACTGTCGTCGAATGAGCACGCACCGTAGTCTGGCATTGGTCTGCTCGCTATACGCAGTGCGAGTAGCGTGCGAGGAATCTGCGAGCAAGTCGGTAATGCTGAGTCAGTCAGGTGCCGCGGCGCCTTGCATCGTTTCGAAGTGGTCAGAGCCGCGCGTCTAACAGAGAAGGACGAATAGTGTCCCGGAGGTAAGTAAAGGAGTCGGATGAAACGAAAAACGAACGAGTATGTACAGCGAAAAAGAAGCTGGTAGAGGTGGAGGTGGAGGAGGAGGAGAAGGAGGAGAGGGGCGGCGAGAGAAAAGAGAGGCAGGAAATATAAAAAAGAGAATGAAACCGAGAAAGATGGAACTCGGTTAGAAGCGAAGAGGTGGGGCGGGGGTTCGCTCGTTGGCTCCCCGGTGATGAGGCACGGTCGATATGGCAACGCCGCGCCCTGCCACACGCATACCGGCATCGCCGCCCGCCCAAGCATCGAGCAGTCGGCAACGTCGCTCCGGCACCATGCGGGGGAGAGGGCAACCGGGCTCTCACACATCGAACGACGAGGAGAGCGACCTCATGCCCTGCACACATGTGCACCCGGGGACGCCGAAGAGACTGAGATGCCTGGCTGGTCGCTTGCTGGCTCGGTCTGCTTGCTTGCTTTCTTGCTTGCCTTTGACTGTCCCACGCACGCGCTTCACCGACGAGCACCCCCGTGTCCAAATCGGCCAAGTACTTTTCACTCGGAGATTCTTTCGTTGTGGAAAAAATAGGCATTCGCTTCTCGCTTCTCGCTTCTCGCTTCTCGCTTCTCGCTTCTCACTCCTACCTTCCCCACCGAGTCTGCTGGCTTGTTTCGTCTTTTTAAAGGAAATTCTTTGTTTGTTCGGAAACGGATTCATAGAATTTGTGTATTTCTTTTCTCGGTGATACGTTGGCTTCGCGTTACCGAAAATCGGATTTAACTACAAGGTATTATTTTAACTAGATGCAATGTCTTTCGTCGAATCGTTTACAAATACTCTGAAAGTGACGAATCTAGAAGAATTCGATGTGGGAGTTCGATATTGTATTTCGTTTACGTTGGCACGTATTACGTTCCTCGTACGTCGCGTAAAAGAGAAACGCTGTAACACGAAATTTCAACGTAGCGCAAACGTATGTTCGTATTTCGCTGCAAAATATTTCTTTGACTTGCAAAAAAGCATAAAAAAAAGGTACGCGTAAGCCTTTGTCGTAGGGAAGCCATAACGTAACCGAAAATCACGTTTCGAAAGCTCTTTCGAGCGTCGCATCGGATCGCTACCGAGCCAGGGCAGTATCGTCTCGATGATTCGCCTTTCGTACTGGAAACATTCCTCTTTTTACTTGGTCCCTCGATCGTAGGTAACGAACGACACCTACTACCTCCATCGCGAATGTCGCGTGTGAGGCCGTGCGCGGTGGTTCGAGGTACCAGCAGCGAGCAATACAAGAGAGAGAAAGGTGGAAAGCGTCGGCGGTTTCGAGTGGAAGAGAGACGACGCGCGAGGAGAGGTGCCGTGCCGCGCGGCGTTGCCATTCTGGCAGCCGAGGGCAGACCACTTCCGAGAGCAAGCCTTGTGACGGCGGCCGGACGGCAACGTCGCGACGACGAGATTAAATAGAGATAGCCTGAGGTACACGCTCCACCGTCGTAAGTCGTAAGATGGGCTCACCGTTAGTCGAGGAAACAGCGAGACGAATAAAGGACAGCCAAAGGAAAGCATATCGCCTCGATTTCGAACTCGTCGATCGTTCTCGTTCCCGTGAAAACGTTCTCGCCAACATTTTAAATGCGTCGCTGTCGTCTTTTTCGTCTCGTCGGGTTTGTCCCTTCAATTTTGTTCAAACCAACAAAGTGTATTTGGCGCATTAATCGCGTACTTTACACGTTTCAGGTGGCTTTACGTAGGACAGAAAACGAATAAGCGAGTAAAGATAAACGTCCGGTAAATTAAGTCGCTCGATGACGATTAAGAAGTGTTCGAGGATCGGTCATGGTCAACGGTTTGCTTGGAAATAATCTAGCGCGCATGTTCTAAATACGAATGGCCTTTTCGTGTTTCAAATATCAATTTGAATTAACGTCGAACAAGTTTAAATGTACGTTCCGGTGTTTCGCACAACGACGGAGAAACAGATATATCCAAGTAAAATATTTATGCGACAGATGCGTTCGATTGGTTTTTCCGAAAGAAGCCTGGCCAACTTGACACGTCATAGAATTATTGGTACTGTGTCGCCTTGGCTAATTTAAAAATAATTTCTTAAAACAGGTCATTCGCATTGCGGACATGTTAAAATATAGAATAACATACGTTTCTACTTTGCCATTTCTAGTTACTGATCAAACGATTAGTTATGCCCCTGAGGGTAAATTTCAAATTCAAAGTCACTTTCAACGAAACTCAAAACTTTCCAGATACGTTAGTAGAAAGTTGCGTTACTCGGCTTCGAGGTGCGAACAAAACGCGTTATAAATCTCGCGACTGCGGTCGAGTCTCGCGTTAGCCCACCCTCGCGTTGTCGCGCCTTTCATGCAACGCAGTTTTCAAACTCGTTCTCTTTAACGATACAAATTCCTGTTTGCATTTCTATTCGCAAAATCTGCCCGTACCGAAAAGTGCCCAAACACGAACAGAACCTGATTACGATATTTAATAGCTGCGCGGTAAACATTAAACATCTCCGGATCGATCTATCGCGCAAAGCAAAATTGCGATACAAAGAAATTTGGAAAACAGGAACCTCGGTGGCGGGCAGCGACGATCGTTCAAAGGTACAAATAAAACTGCGCGAAATCCGCGGCGTGTAAGATTCGCAAATGGGTTGAGATCGGTCCGTTGAAGGAACAGCCAAGGGAAAGATGCAGTGACCTGCGCTGATGGCTCGTGCTCGAATGATGGCTGACCAAGTGGCACCGTCGGCCAAGGCCAAGGCCATTAATGCCGATATGTGCCTTGCACGCCAGAAAAAGATAAGAGAGACCGCATTTCGTGTTGTCGTCTCTTCTAAACGAACGTGTACTCAAATAAAAAAGATTACAAAATAAATGAAAATACATCGTTATGGCAAAGAATCGTATACGGCAGTGGCGGGAGTGCCATTTATCTGGAGCTATTTATTTCAAACATTCTTAAGGTATCATTGCAAACGATAATCTCTGTTGAAAAAGTAAAAGGGAATTTTCGATAGACACACCGTGGACGCGGTCCCCCGTAACAAGTTGGGTTTGGTAACCGCGATATCGCATTGGGAGGACTCGTCATACCGTGACTCTTGTAGATTAGTTTTATCTTATGCAACGAGTTAGCGTAGAGACGGAAAAGAGTGGCCATTGTTTGGCTTGCGACGAGTGCGTGCACAACGTGGCACCCGCATGGGTTCGCAAACGTCTGTATGTTGTGGCTCGAACGTCGCAGACTTTACCAGAAAAAAAAAAAATACCGAAACGCTCGCAACACCAGCGTGTACGTTTCCAACGAATCGGTAGATAAATTTCATTATAGGTTGCATAAATATTTTTTACGGAAAATTCTCAGCGTGCATTCGTAACGAATACAAACTTTGTCCATTATTCGAGACATTTGATTCCGAGTTAAAATTTCATCCATCTCTGGCTTGTATCTAAATTTCTAAAATATCCTCTACGTTAGATTTCTCGTTGAGATAATTATTAAACAAAAAGTGAATTTATTTTTTACCGATTATATGAATGTGTTATTTAAAAGAAAAAAAGAAAAAAGGGTAGCTGGAGAGTAAAAAATGTTTTTATCTTAGATTTGAATCGGTATAAGTTTACGATGGCTTCCTATAATGTCGAGGTTCGTTTGATCTTTTCGGTAGCGAGGCTCGAACCTCGCAGACTTTATCGAAAGAAAACACTAAAACGTGAGATTAGCAGCGTTTACGTATGTTGGTAGGTAAATGTCATCGTTTGTCGCGTAAACATTTTTATGTACACTCGAAAGATTCTCCTACGAGAAGACTGAAAATGGTAGATGTGTAATCGGCGTTTGAACGCGCACATTTGAAATGCAACATAAATTTATTAGAAAAATATTATTATTATTATTATCGGTTTCCAGTGGAGGAACAGAAATTAAACGTTTTCTGTTCGTCCCTGTGTTCGGTAAATTACCCGCTCGTCTGTTCTTCTCTTGTACGTTACATGCCCTCTCAGCCGCGTATTGCGCGTTCAATTGTCGACACGATCGTATGCACGCTTATTACGCGTCGCGCGCCTCTGTGAAACTGAATGCTATGCATTCGTTGAGGCGTTAATCGAGCGATTGCTGGCGGCGAAAGGGCACAGCGCTAACCGATTAACCCTTGCTACCCCGAATTAATTATTTTACAAATTTTGAAAAAAAGTTTAATACACCTACGAAACAAGCATGGTTTTCGTACCGTATCCATTTCAGAGTCATGCAACTTGTGTAAACAACGTTTCTTTCTATTATTCCACGTATTCACCGGCTAGTCCCACGTAACCGACAACCCGTCACTGGGTTCTATCCCCGACTTGTCTCGCAAAGATTGACTTGCCCTCGGCACGAATGCATTCGTAACAAAGAGATGCAGATTACGGATAATGGCCGTTCGCGAACGATATATAGAAATGAAATGTTTATTCGTTAAGAGAGGACCGATAAAAATTCCATAGAAAACTGTTTAAAAGCGTGTACATCTATATCACCGTCCAAGTCTGCTGGTTCGACACCGAAATTAGGACACGAAATGTACAAATGTCGTACTGGTACACGTTTATTCGTTGATTGCATTTACTTAATGTCTCTTAACGAGAGAAAAGAAAAAGAGGCAAAGGAATAGGTCAGGAAAGAAAGGTACAAGTTCGTAGGGTGGGTTGACTCTCGCAAGCGCTCATATAAGACTACAAACATCTTTCCTGGCAGATTGCAAGGGTTGCAATCCCAGCTGATTCTCGATGCAAGTCCAATTTCAATTCTATTCGATAGTCGATCCATGCGATCCCGATACCAGTTGACGATAGCTTTCCCTCCCTAACTTGGCGAAGAGATTCTTTGCGAACAGAGTTCCCGATCCTCACCGCGTTACGGCAGCAGTAGCAAAAGTCGTACCACGTGTACGACGTCTAGAACAGGACACCGATCCTCGGAGTGTTCGCGACGACGCTACACGAGCCGAGTCCATCCTGGACTCCGTCCTGGGCCACTTCCGTTGATACTAAACGCTCGTTTGCTCCCTCGCGAGTCTCTGGCGCATAGTTAGGCAGGCACGCGCGCATACGCGCGCTCTCTCTTTCTCTCTCTCCCCCCTCCCCCGTTGAGCGAGTGAGCTCTCTATACGTGTACGCACGCGAAGACTTCTTCATCCGCGTTCGTTCATTCAGAGTTCACAGTCAGTCAGTTACTAGCACACCTCCACCGATCAGCTGATCCCGACGACGACGGCAGACTGCGCGTCGCCAACCCCTCCGCCCTCCTTCCCTTCTTCTACCCGATCTCCCCTTCTCCTCCTCCTCCTCCTCCTCCTCCTCCTCCTCTTCGTCCACCTCCACCACCTCCACGTGCTACTACTGCTACTACTGCTGCTACTGCTGCTACTGCTGGTGCTGTTCCTGTTCCTGTTCCTGTTCCGTCCCCTCACCCCTACGTGTGGACGATCAGCTGACCGGGAACTGTCAGTCGTGTGCCGTGGGCCAGCGAGTTCACGTGACGGTGGTGCTCTCTCCGCGACCCAAGTCGATTTCTGCACTACAGGGCCGCTGCTGCGACGCGACGCAACGCGACGCAACGCAACAAGACGAGACACTGCGCCGTTATCGTGGTTGACTCGAATCTCGTCGACGCCGACGCCGACGCCGCCGCTATGAACCGTTGCGAACCAATCGGGGCGGGGGTTCGTTTCGGTAGCCTGCTGTTAGGAATTTTACCGGAGAGCAAAGTGAATATAGACTTGTAATCTGTCAAGGCACGTCGGCGATTGCGAAATCGAAATGGATCGCGATAATTCGCGAGAGAGAATGGATCAAATGCCATCGTCCATCGCCGCTTACTTGGCGATATTCTTAGAACAGGATTCTTGGCTTCGTTCCCTGTGTTCATTTTGGATCGTCGCCTTTGGAATTCGTAATAACTGAGTGATTCTCTGTATCGTCTCGATCTCGTGGATCGACGAATCAGCGGCGAAACTGGCAAGTGTTGCAGACTGGCAAGTTAACAGAAAACTTTTCGTTCATCTATACACCAATACGGATGATATGGCGAGTAACGCGTCAAAGTAATAATACCAGGATAAGCAATCCATTTAACGATGCGAATTTGTAATTATCGAATCGATCGAAACGCTTCGCAAGGGGATTCCCGATCCTTTTCGAATATTACCATCATCGATATTAGTTTGACATGCGCAAGGATTTATCATCTTTTCCGCGCGTGTAACTAGTAACTATTAACTACTTTGCAACGTTTACGACTGGTTCGTGCACGGTACACGATGCTAGATACTGGTTTTACTTAATAGTCGACCAGAGATAAACGCGTTGCGTTGCTCGTAATTCCGAGCCGGTTCTCGATCCCCCAGACAGTAACGGAGAAAGATTGAGAAATAACGCCGAGGCGAATTCGCGTGTATATTTATGCGCTTTGCTTTCGGAGGAAAAAATCAATTCGAACGATCGTATTAGGACTATTCGGATAGTCGACGAGTATCGTAGCGGTATGGATAAAATTGGTATCGCTGTTCGGCACCGCTACTCGAATATCGCTTTTGGTGATACGAGAATTAGATCTGTGAAAACCAAAATATAGATTTCCATTAAAGAAAAGAACGCAACTATCGATGGCACGGGCACGAAGTAACGCACGATTGCAGTAAATCGAAAAAAGCATGGCAAGATAGAGGAACCAACCGGGACGAAACGCGGAGAAACGCGGTAACAGAAAGAGCAAAGCATAGTCGCATAGGCGCGTAACGGCTGCGACGGCGGCGGCGGCGGCGGCGGCGACGGCGGCGGGTGGCTGTCGGGTTGGTGCAGCAGCAAAAGGGCGAGAGGTGGGGGGAGAGAGAGAAGTGTGCGAGAGGGGGTGGGAGAGAGAGTAAGAGAGACCATGTCCTACCCCAACGGAGACCACGTGGCGGCAAAGACACTTTCATCGTGTAGTCCCTCGCCGGAACCAAACACGTGGATACGTTCGACGCTCTCTCGAAGAACGTCCCTGCGCGCGTGCGCGGTGTAATTCATACTGTCAAGGTCAAGCAAAGTCGCGCGATTACAGACCGAGACACGGATACCCGCGCGTGTGTGCCGGCCACTACTTCTAATCGGCGCCAGTGAATCGCGCGTATCTACGTTAACCGGTGTGCAACGGCAACGGCAACGGCAACGGCAACGGCAACGGCAACGGCAACGATAACGATAACGACAACGACAACGATCGGGGTTCCCTTCTTCTCTCGGATACGAAGACGGTTCGCGCGGTAGCCTTCGAAAACCGTAGAAATTCGATAAACGGGTATACCTTTCTTCGGACGCGCATCATGTCCTAATTACGCTGTAAAAATCTCTCATAGACGGCCATCGAGTCTCACGGTGCAAGATAAAGTAGCTGAAATTGTTACGAATTAGCCAACCGCGTGACGGTGATTACACGTTTCTACTCGTACCCGCGTAAATAAATGATAACGCGTGGACATTTCCACCGCACAATTGCAAAAGGTTAAAACGATTTTACTAAAGCGCGAGTAAGATTATTGCACGTGGTGTCCGATCCAAGAGATAACAAACTGAAATAAAAGAAACGTAAATACGGTCCGTTTTACGGTTTAACCGATTCTTATCGGGCATTCTACGCGCCATAGGATTACAAACGATTTATCACGCACAAATATTCGATTATGTCGGATTTATCGCAACACGTGGTCACTCTTTTCTTTTTCTTGATAAAGAACTACCTCAACTTGGATAACCTTTTGTTGGAAATGAATAAAGTTGATATGTTAAAACCGATGATTGATCAAAGTGTAGTCAAAGAGTACACGAATTTCCCTAACGTACTTTGGAAATAGAATTAGAATTGGTATACCTCGAAAGTGGTGTTCAGCATTTTATTCAACGTTTACCGAGGCATTACGAATAATTAATCGGAGGGCAAGGTGTTTTCGTTTAACTCTTTTTGCGAGCAACGTCAAGGAACTTGGCAAAAAGTTGTCGTACACCGTGACACTTGGACAATCGACGTTTCAGCGTTATACACGGTACGTTTGATCGATCGGTTCTATCGGTGCACGTCTAATACGATACACGCCCAATTCCTGACAGAAGATAGTCCGTTAATTTGGAAAGCATCGATAAATTACACGATACCCAACGAGACGTCAGGCTTAGCTCGCTCGATCGAAACAAGCCATAAGAAAGGAAATTCCAGCAACGAGTTACCAATCAACAGTAACTAAGGATTCAACGAATATTCGTTTCAGCCTGCGGCAAGTTTTTATTCGATCAAAGGAATCTCCACAACGAAGGAAACTGCAGCAAAGAATTCCTATCGAGATTCAAAGAGAAACCTAAAAAGGATCCACTCGCGTAATTCGATTAAATCAGACGCGTGTCTTTGCTACAAGCTACACGAAATAGTAGCCGTGTTCCGTATCGACGTTACAAATGATTTAGGTCTGGTTGCATAATACCGACTCTATCAATTTCAGCTTTTCGCGTTGTCAAATGTCGCGGCAATTTTCACAATCGTGATCCAGATCATTTCGACCGAGGAAACAGATTTCGGACCTCTCTTTTCCTCTTCACCCACTTTAATCCAAACGTTTTAAATTTCTTACACAGTTTAAGTTGGCCGATTAAAACGTTTCGCCTCGTTTAATTGCATCGCAGCATTATGCAGCGAATGCTTGATGAATCGTAACTGGGGAATTTTCTAAACCACTCTTAATGTTACAAAATAAAAAATATATCCGTGTACCGGAGATGGGTAACATTTTACGTTAATAAAATTGTAGCTTTAGTCGATCCAACAATCGCACCGAATACAGGACAAAGAGTTTATCTTTTTTTCTCGCTATTCGATATCTTTACTCGGATCCAAATTTTCCTCGTCTCTGCTATGTATGTTTTATATTATATTGTATATATACATTAGGAGATAATGTTACCCTTATTAACACGATATTCGGAACATTGGGAGCAGATGGTGGTAATATCGACAGCTTATCTGAGCCTAATGGACACGAGCCTCGTTTGAAACGATATCTGCTTTTTTCAGTAAAACGGGGATAGCGTAAATATATGTACTACTAAACTAGCCACTAGCTAGATATTAATATGTTAACGACGTACACCATGAACGTTTAATTAAATAGATAGAAAGACGTAATTCGGCAGGGAAGATGACGCGCCAGAAAATATTGACACGATGATTTTGATTGATTTCTTTCCGTTCGTGCCAGTCACGTTCATTGACTGTCGGATACTTGGTTTCCGACGCCGACGTCAACGAGCGTTCGTCGAGCGGTTTTTCTTGAGGCCGATGATGTCGCGAGGTCGTCCACGGTGGGGCGCCACATTCTCGATTCATAAGGTTGAACGTCGCAACGACGAGAATAGCAAAGAAACGGGCGCGGATCCAGAGAGCACTGACCCAGTATGTCCGTCCGTCGTCGATTTCACGATTCTGTTCCCCCGCTCCTCTCTTGGTTCGCAACAAATGCGCCGTGCAATAGCGGGACCAGCTAGCCGTGCCGTCCAGACGATATTTCGTTACGTCTCTTGGCGATTACTCGACGCATGTCATCTGGTGCTTGCCGGTTGATTGAATTTTATTTTATTCGAATAATTAATACGAGGCGACGCCGACGAGACCGAATCGTGTGTTATGTGGCGCCACCGCATACAAATAAATCTGATTCGAGTAACGCTTCTAATTTATACCCGAGCAACGAACGACTCTTTGTCTGTTAAAATCGTTGTTCGCGATCAAATCTTGACGATTTATTCTTCGTTTGAAATATAATTTACACAACCCCGATCTCTGACCACAGATTATATAAAACCAAATCTTTTTCTCTCTGTGTCCCTCTTTCCTGGAGACGACACGTGTGTTTGAGGCTCGTAACACGAGTCGTCGCGTCGGTTATTTTTTTAACGCGGCGGCAGCGACGGCAGCAGCAGCACCAGCGATGAAATTTATATCCCGTCGGGCCGTTTTATCTCGTATCCCGCTACCAAGAATTCCCCTTGAAACGCGATGGATTGCACTCGGTATACTCGGTACAGCACACCAAACTTAAGCAAATTTGAAAACATAATTGAAATATTCCCAAGGTTACGGAAAAATTAAGTAAATTATCGCGTAAAACACTTAATATTTCGCCTCCTAATGCTATTTCTTCCCGCCCCCTTAAAATGGTATTTCGAGTAACGTTAATAGTAAGTACGGCCAGATCTGCGGCACACGCACTCTCGCTGCAAACGAGATCTGCCTGGCGGCGCGTGAGCTTTCATGTCTGTTTTGCAGGTCGAAACCGTAAACTCCCTTTGGCTGGACGCCGAGTCGTAAAAGAGCCGCTGTCGCCGCGCTTCGAATATTTCCACGTTGATCGCGATCGCTTCTCGGTACTCGTAAGCGCGTCGCATCGCGGTTTGATGTTGGATCACTCGGCGCTACGAGATCGCAAACATGTCATAATCCGCGTCGATGCACATCTCTCTAAATTACAATCGAGTCTCGCCTGGATACTTGTTAACAAAAAAAAAAAAAAAAAAAAAAAAAAAATCATTTCCGACGAGACAAGTTATCCCTTCTTTGGCTACGGTCTTTGATTTATAGTCAATCGTTATTGTTTTATGTTTCAGGTTAATTCCAGAAACGAGTGGATATCGCTATGCGAACAATTCCATCTACCTAACGGCTGTGTCAACAGCGGGGTTGGCCTTAAACAAATTTACCTTAGGTAAGTATCTAAGACGCACTTCTACCATCGATCAGCTTATTTTAGATACTGTCAGCGTCGCGTCGTACATCATTCGAGAAGCAGGTGAATCGCAGGTGCGACGCAGCCCCTTAGCGCAAAATCTACTTTAACGGTCAAAGACATCGCGTTACATTTTCTGGATATCTGGTCCCTCGATCTATCGAGAACTTGTTATGCTTTCTCTATCGTGGTTCTTGTTCGGAGAAAAATTTCGTAAAACCAATTGAAAATTTGATGATATTTTCTTATGATACGTACCTTATATGTAATACGTAATACGGGTAATAGGAGAAAGACTATAGTTGCGCAGCGAATAATTGAATTTCGTTCATCTTGTTACCGTGGAAGATGGTATTACGGTTTGCAAATCCTTCCAACACTGACATTTTCACCCGGCATCGATACGAATCGACGCGTATTGCCAAGTTGTCGGTTCAACGCACGTTTCTTCGGCACTGTTCACTTTTCTTTGAAATTTCTTTGAAATCGCGTGCCGCCAAGAGATACGCATACCATCCGTTAGGGTCAGTTCTCGATCGAGGAAAAAGCGTCAGCCCCGGATCGGGATACCGACGAAATAGGCGCGAGGCGCCACGCAAGATGGAAACGGGGATTCGTGGCAACTTTCCCGGCTAGACACCCCCGCCCTCTCTCTTGGTCTCTCTCATTGTCATAGCGCGATGTTCCATTATGTCTGACGGTCCGCGAGCGTCTGCAACAGTAGGAGAGGCAGCGACGTTTTGCTGCCGCACGGCCACCACCGGCGTATCGGCACTCTGGTACCTACGCCCCACCACCATTTTCCGTATCGTATAGTACGTACGTTCGTTCGTTCGTTCGTTCGTTCGTTCGTTCGTTCGTTCGTTCGTTGGTTGGTTCATTCATACTCTGGCCCCGCTGACGATCCCACGTGCTTCCTGAGTCGCTGTTCTCTCCCTCTCCCCGGTTAAGCTCTGTGTGTGCAACCTTGTTACCGTGCGCCGCTTGCAAACAAGGACGCGGTCAATTCTTCTTTGCCGCGTCCTTCGTATCTCTTGGCGTCATTTTGTGTCGTATCCACGACGCCGACGCTTCCGCCACCCCTCGCTAGTGGACAAAAGTAACGCACTCGTCTGGTCATTGTCTTCATCTATTCTGCTTCGTGCTTCGACGTAGTAAAGTCATTCTATCAGCGTACGCCGTGGCCCTGGTATCGTTACTTGGCGATTTTTAACCCTTTCGCGGATCGACAGTTTTACACTGTTTTTTACGCTATGCGCGTCACTTTGAGAACTCGTGTGTACGGTACAGCTAAGGTTAACTAACGGAAGGTGAATGCAACGTCAAGGTATTCGATCGAGATCGATATCGATTTAGATTCTATTCTATGATTCTCGCGACACAGGAATCTTTGGGTAACGTCGATTTGATCGCGCGTCGTCATAGCTCTCCTTTATTTCTTACCGTTTGAAAGCTACCGAAACAATTCTCGACGCACACGTATCTGACACGAGAAACGTCCGTTACCCTGATACCAAATGCAATTCACGTTGAAAGTTTACATCGCCGGTAAAGAATGTCGGTAGTTGGTGGTGGTTACAAGGTGTATCAATGATCGAAAATTATTCAATTACTTTCGACTCTATACACGAATCTCGAGGATTTCCCGAGACGGCCGCGGAGATCGAAAAGCCGACTTTCGTTCATTGATAGTGAGGCGTCGCAGCCAAGACACGTGACCGTTGGCCGGACCTACAATCGCACCACCGGCGCCTAGTAGAATAGACGAAGAGAGCTTCGTACGGTAGCGATCTACATATACGGAGCGTGCACCGGCCACCGCCACAGTAGCAGTCAAAGTGTCTGTGCTCAGTCTGCACCCAGCAACGACCAATCAGGCTCTGACCGGGTGCTCCAACGCCTGCACCTTCCGTACTCTACGTTGGTGCATGAATGGATCCGCAACACCTACCCCCACCGCTTTCTTTCGCCCACCCACGACTCTGTGTATCTCTCTCTCTCTCTCTCTCTCTCTCTCTCTCTCTCTCTCTCCCCTTCGCTGTCTCTCTTATTATTATTATCATCATCGTCACTCTCCTTCTCGAGTCTTTTCTCTGTCTCTGTTTCTGTTCACAAGCTACCCCATTCGCGCGTTGGCCACCGAGTTCGTTGTACTCTCGACTCTCGACGTTCAGTCTGTCGGTCGGTCGATCTGTCGGTCTCTCGCGGTCGACCCAGAGTTTAGTAACTCCGCGGCCTCATAGACGGCCGCCCGGTTAATACCGTAGCGGGACTACGCGTGCCCCGTCTGGATCGTAGGTATCGGAACTCGCCGCGCGATAAGACGACGGCCGACGTCAATCGGCGGGAACCGGTCGCTATGTGGGCTAGACGACGAGCGCCGCGATCAACGCTCTTTGAAGAACCGGATAACGTCCTCGTTTCGGTCCAAGGTATACAACACCGAATAAATCGTACAAACTTTCCTCCAGTAATCGCGTGTATCTTTGTATTTTCGGTAATAGAAATCTGATGAAAGATCTCCGTAAACCTAGCGTAACGAGATACGATAAAATGATACCTTGTTGCAGGTATCTGGACAGGTACGAGAAGGTGCATTTCCTAGGAGAGGACGGTCAGCAAGCCGACGACGATGACGAGGACTCCAGACACAGAAAATGGTCTGCCAGGGCATTACACTCCGTTCCTCTTACTTATAATCATCATCAACATAATGTCGCAGGTAATCGAACCTTATATTTTTCTGTTCCCTTTGCATTTAATTCTCCAGGTCCGTGCATTCTAACGTTCGAGGCTGTTGGAAGCTTCCGTGTACGAGTATAAGTTGTCTTTCTTTGAAGAACGATCATCACGCGTACAGATACATCGGGATAGAAATCAGCTCTAGATACGTGGAAGGTTAATAAATGTAACGTGATAAAGTGACGAGTAAATATATTTATCTAGAATGATAAATGATTGATTGCAGAGGCAATTGGAATTCATTTATAAATCATTATTTATAACATTTACATCGCGCACGTACACTTGGGAAAAAATCGTGAAAAGCCAATAACGCGAAGCTCGCGTTTTCCTGTAGAGGGAGGGAAGTGACCTTGAGCGACCAATATCTTCCACCTCTACCTCGACCTCCCTGTGCAAGTCTAGACCGAACACGCTTAGATCCTACTCCACTTTCACCGTATTCCCACATCCCCATCCAGCCTCCAGTTTCTCTGCGATCACTTTCTTTGCACGGTACACGGATAGCGAAACCTCGGTGACCCACCGTGTCTCCGATTACATTTTTCTCACGCATACCCATGCCCACGGCGTTGGCTCAACTCAGCCCGTTCAATTTACGATCGTTCCACGATCAACCGTTTTTGCCCACTTATGCTCGCCGCGCAGTGCATTTCGCATGCAGGTCCACAGCCTCGGACGACAAACAAGAAAAACGAAACAGAATGTGGAATTCCGAATTTGGTATCGGCTACCAAAGACCAAAGCCAGCAGACGCGATATCAAAATTAACCCTCTGTTCGTTTTCCGATTCGTGGATGTTCTATACTCGAAACTTGCCCCCTTTCTTTCACTTAGGCATCGTGACATCGTTTCCAATTGTAAGAAACATCGGGATCGAATAGCAACCCTGGTCATTGGTGAAAACAGGTGAAAGCCCCCGAAACTTGTTCCCCCAAAAAAGCATATCGGTAAACGTATTGGCCACCGCGGAGCACATGTGCGCGGGACTCGCCGCTATAAATGCGCTGTATGCTGCAGCACGTCGAGGCGGCAACGGGTTATTGACGTGGCTCTGTGGAGCTGTTGTCGGGGCGAGAGAAGGATATAGAGATAGAGAGTCAGACTGGCTGGGAATAAACGCGCGTATACGTGCAAGGCGATACCGATACATGTTTATACGTGCGTTGGTGTACAGAGGTTACCGATATGCATCTATAGCTATCGCATATATTTGCGCGGTACACACGGCCGCGCGACCGTGTGTCACGAGCGAGAGTAGAGCGCGCGCAATGTGCGCGAGATCATTTAATGGGCAATAATCGTGACACACATAGAACCGCGCATCACCTCCGTAGCCGAGCTATGACTGTCGGAACGCCGCGCCGGGTCTATATTTTGCGCGCATGCGCGCCATTGGCTAACGCAGCTTCGTTGCGTCCCCACTCTTGTCGTTCTTCCACGCTTCTTTGCCCCATGCCTATGGAGCGATACGACCAGACCAGAAAAACGGTTTGGTCCGTCGAACGCTTTGCGTACAGCTTCGCTTTTCGCTACATAAGGTAATTTCAAAGTGAACGCCACTCTTCCTGTATAGACCAGGCATAGCCAACTTTTCCTACCTAATATCCAATGTATTCAAACAGGTTGCTATTACATATTCCATTTATTTGTAATGATAATAGTGCGATACAAAGCTTAGATCGAGACAAGTAGAGACGTACTTAACCTCTAAAGAACCTTGCGTCGAGACAGTGGACCCCTTATGTTACGGTGCAAGTCGGCGATCATGTTTTCGTGTTTAACAACCGCAGGTATTGTCGAATCTACGTACGAGCACACTTTTCCAAACGCTGTTATTTATTAAACAGCTAATTCAATAATATGTATACTTGTTATTGTAGATTAGAATACAAACAAGTATGTTTCTCGAAAAGCTAATGTAAATTGCTAAAGTTACACGAATATCGCGTGTTTCGTATTTTTGTATCGTCACCGTATAACGATTTTCACCGAAAATTGGTTGTAACGCAATTTTCAAATCGCCTATCGGCAGCGGTGGTGTCATTTGCGCCCGATGAAATAATGGGCGGCGTGCGCCGCAAAATCGATGCCGCGCTTAAGGAGCTTGTATCCATGCACAAAATTCTACCTTGTTTTAACGTTGGATGTGCTTGTTCATACGTAACGTTTTATCGAGGCGTCCAAGTTCGCGTGACGCTCGTGCTAAACCGTTCGTTAAGTATTCGCAACGCGTAATCATTGAATTTGTAGTTTGACGATGCCTATAGTTTCGCACGCGCGTCGTTTCATTCGTGAGTTACGTCGCGGTGACTGCAATTTATGCTCATTCCAAATAAAGACGAAGAAAATTCTTTATGCGATTAACGAGTACAAATATTAGGAAAGCTCTAAAGAAATGTTATCGTCGTTATAAACATACGTTCGGGTAGATAAAGAGTTTCTCGTTCGGCGATCCCAACGAAAACGTACGAAAAGTAACTTTTATCGCGTGTTCGATCACGCAAACCGTAATTGAATATCATCGACGAAAAGCGCGCGAGTCACATGATCCCGTTGTCATGTCAGGTCTATTCGTCACAGTCGAATCTATTACGCATCGCGATAGAGAACCGAATACAGAACACGAGCGCGAAAGAAAGTGGTAAAGTAAATAAACATGGAATGAAAGACGGTGAAGAACAAAAGATGAACTGTGGGAAAGAGAGGAAAGGAGGAGGTGGCAGAGACAGAGAAGGAAACACGATGCGAACGTCACAATCAATAAGCGTTTGCGGGGTTAGGTGTTCCGCGAGTCCTCGATCCTCTTCCCAGCCGTAATACGGTACGGAGTTGTCGGCGCATGCGCGATGCTCGCTAACTCCCGATTCCGACCCCTCTTTCCAAACACCAACGTTTTCAGCTCCACGCGCGCCCCCCTTCCGCTCCCGCATTTTTACCCAATCACCAGCCCTCCTTTCTCACTCGCTGCGTCGCGTCGGCCGAATTCTCCCGTCATCCAGGAGGAGTGAGGGGACCTCCCCGACCACCTCTTGTAACGCTTAGACCGCGTGTCATCGATCATCGATGCACGGATGCTCTCTCTCGCTGCACACGCTACCGCGGCATATAACTCGTTACAGCGTTCGTCATCCTTCGCGTCGACTGCCGTTCTACCGAGTTCAACTCGTAACCGACGATTTATCACCGTCCCTATCTACGAGTAAATAATGGTTAACGGGCTTTTCGAATAAAAATTAAGCTCGGTATACGCTAGGGAACATTTATTTATTTAAAAAATACAAAAAATAAGTAAATAAAAAAAAAGATACGTTATTGGGCAGCCGGCGCTTGTGCAAAGAACCACGCGTTGAGGATGGAGAGTCTCGTTTAATCTATAAATATTCCAACAGTCGACGCGTCGACCTCCCCGGTTCTGGATTATTTTCTTGGAATATAACAAAATATAATATTATTTCCACCCTGAAAATTACGTTTGAGCTTCGATAAATGTAACGCTTAGGAATAGGTCTATTTCTTTGAAATTGTTCCACAAACTTAAAGGGGTTAGGAGTCAATTAGCTTCGTCGCGTGCACAGACACAGCGCCTTCTGTCCACCTTGCGCATCATGCGCGAACCAAATGTCTTTAACCTCGTCGAATTCGTTGCTTCTTGGCATTTCCAACGGATTTACTACTGCTGCCCGATCGATCGGTCTTTCGTTATTACTCTATCGATCAAATAATCGTTTAATTAATTTTTTTCGTGACTTTGCCATTCTCCGAAGTCCTAAATCATGGAGCGAACGCCTATGGTAGGTTATGTTACTTCGAACCCAGGTAGATGTAAACTTTGACCACGTAAACCTATTTAGCTGAGCGATTAATATTTTATCGATTTCGGTAGCGCACTCGAAACTTTTAATTCAATTTCTCCTTACTATTTATAAGCAATAAAGTTTAAATTATTCTCGTATCGCTTATCGGTTTCATTGGTAAGGCCGTTCATTTACACGCGAGTGCATCGACAGGCCGCAGGAAAAGAAAAGCAACGTTGCGGTGCGTCGCGTCGCTTCGCGTCGTTGTTATCGCGCCGAAGAATGGGAAATAATTCCAGTTGCGTATCGAATGTTCCATGTTGTGTTCGTTAACATTCAACGATAGGGAGAAAAACGTACATCGAGACAATTAATTCTCAAGTTTCTTTTTTGAACGGTAAATCTGTAAATACCAAGAGGACGATGAACCTTTTGTCGCTACTAGAGAAACACCCACACCACCCACCTCCCATCCTTTTCAAAAAAATATAATCCACTTCTTTTCTAAAACGTGTAATACGTGTAATAATTCTATTTTTAAATCTTGAAAAGCAATAGACGCTGAAGGTTAGATGTGTTAAAATTCAACGAAACAGAGGTTAGGTATATTTACGTTAAAGACTCGGAACTCGTGCATCACGAATTTTTATATTGGAGAAATCGTAATTTGACTCGACGTTGTTATTTCGCATTCCGTTTAAAATCAAACACCGAGCAAAGTGGCATAACGGACAAAAGTACAGTAACGACGGCTGATAGGGGTTACACGAGAAGCAATTGCGGTTATTAAATGCGATCCAACAGGTCGTGTATCGATACGCGAACGTACGAATCGAACGCCAACTTGGATTTTATTTTTCAACGAGCATAATCCACCTACGTAACGTAAGTATGTTGTGGCGATAGAATGAAATTTCTCTAGATAGAAATGTCGAGTAACGTATAGCTGATAAACGAAATTACTATTTTGCAATATAACCTCCAATCGAAGATTCGGCCGATACAACACAGGCTCGATATCGATATCGATTGTTACGAACGGTTGTAATCTAGACAAAAGTTTGAAAAATGTAGAAATTGTTCGCGGTATACGGGAGTTTATTGTATTTTCGTTACTGGGTACAAGTGTGACCCTGACCGAGACATAACCTACTTACGGCCGTGATTTGTCGATCACACCAGTTGCATCTTCCAATCTCCTTGCGTGTACGAAAGAATCTCTGTGTCTTTATATCATTGACCAACTCGTGTTTTTTACATATCGAGCAAAAATACTTTTTCAATAGTCGAAGAATCGAATTGATTGTAATTTCTCGAGGGATATCGAGGCATTTGTGTAGATTTGCTTTTACTCGTACATCAAATAATAGCATAAGTACACGGATAAAGATTTCTTTGATTGTTGGATCATTCGATTAAAGGAAAAAAAGAAATCCGTTTAAAATTGGTCCCTTAAGAGGTAAAGCAAAGTATCGTATATCGTGTACATCTGACGAGTCAGATGTAATAATTAGTATAGTTAATGTTTATGGTAATCAAAATATAAGATTATTAAATTTAGCGTTTTAATGATATTTCTATTTATAGTATTATATACCATAACATTGACTTATATAAATAATTCAGTAAAAGTCTTGTTAAGAAGTTTCATTAATTATTTTCATATTTATTTATTATTAAAATATGATTTTTTTATTGAATGAATTATACTTGAGTCAATTTTAGGTATAAATATTTATTCTTACAGACTTTTATCCTTAAGCGTTATGATTGATAGTTGTATTATTTTAATTTTAAATGACATTTTATATGAAAAATTTTGTATTTCATTATTTACTATTTTATTAATAGTTTTACTTATAGTTTTTTTGTCCTTGGATTTAATAAATTTTTATTTTTATTATGAATTTAGTTTGGTATTAATATTTATAGTTATTATATATTGAGGAGCTGGAAGTATTCGATTAATTTCCAGCTATTACTTTATATTTTATACTTTATTTTTTTCTTTACCTTTATTAATATTTATTTTTTATTATTCTTTATTTTTTAATGTAAACGTATTTTTCATATTAGAATTTAAACTTAACACTAATAAACTGACTTGAGTCAGTTCTTTTTAACCAGTACACCATGTACTTTAAGTACAGTTGACATATCGAGTTGATACAA
Organism: Hylaeus volcanicus; assembly: GCF_026283585.1. Taxonomy (NCBI): domain Eukaryota; kingdom Metazoa; phylum Arthropoda; class Insecta; order Hymenoptera; family Colletidae; genus Hylaeus; species Hylaeus volcanicus. The sequence continues at coordinate 10,978,047 of NC_071979.1, read as the reverse complement.
TGTTTTCAGAATCACTTCGTGAATACAATGGGCTTTCGTCGGACCTCTACAAGCCGTGCAACTACGATAAGCTTGCACTCTCTCTGCTCTCGCCGCTGCCCAACGAGCAGGACTTTGCCATCAACGTTTGCACGTTGCTGTCGAACGAGGGCAAACACATCTTGCGTCTCGACAAGTATCCCCGTCTCGTAAACATTCTTCTGGCCCATGCTGGTGTGTTCGACTCGCCGGGCACGCGGCAGCTCTTCATCGAGGTCTACTCCCGCGTAAGGAATTACTCGATCAACTCCTTCTGGTCGGACGTCCTCGACTCTCAGGACGTGATAGATCTTACGAACGAGAGGACGTTCATGAAGAAGCCAAACGCCAGTCCGCAGACCTTTTCCAGGCGGAAAATCTTGGAGAAGGAGAAGCAGAACAAAAGTGCCGCGCCAACAGAGAACGATGAGGCCTCTACGTCGATGGACATTGACGGGGTAAGGCTGAATATAATCATGAACCGTGTTCTCGATAACTAACAGATTCTGTTTCCAAAGGAAACTCGACTCGATGTTTGCTGTACTCGATCATTATTCGGTTTTCCGTACATTTTTCAAACAGCCAGTTTTTCTTTTCTTTTGAATCGCGAGAGTGCCGACGAGGTAGCAAAAAGCTTGTGTTGCGGTTCTAGGTGCTTCCAGACTGTCCAAGATTGGATCCGATCGGATCTCTTCAGGATGAGAATTTGAAAGATCTGAACCAAAACTCCATAAAGTTTGAGGAAGAGGACAGAGACTTGTTTTGCGTTGGACGAACGCTAGGAACGCAGGATCCTTATGGGCAACGCGTGCTGCAAATTGCATCGATTTTACGAAATTTAAGTTTCACCCCAGAGAACGCCGCTGTATTGGGAAGGAATCGGTGTTTTCTGAGATTCGTATTACTGTGCGTGAGAGCGAGGTGGAGTAATTTGCATCAACTTGGCTTCGACATACTTGGGAACATAGCAAACGAAATAATCTTAAAAGAGGCTGGCGAAAGGATAACGGATGTCGTGTTGTCGTGTGTGGCCAAGGGAATTGAATCCCAAGACAGGTTTATCGTTATTTCCTGTTTGGAGGTGCTTAATAAAATTAGTCAGCAAGACAGCAACGAAGAAATCGTTACGTTTGGATTAGAGGACAATGTTTATGAACTTATATGCAGGTGATTGTTTTGTAAGAAACTTGACATGTAACCGTACATGTAATCCGTAATCTTTATTTTCAGTAAATTTATTTCGATAATCAAACTATTTTCAATTTTACGGATATACTGCACAGTATACATATCTATACGTATAATACGCATAATTTGTCATGGTTTACGTTTGTTTGCAGGTTTTTAGCTCTGAACGACATAGCTCTTTTAGTGTATACATTGGAATGTTTGTACGCGTTGACTTCTTTGGGTGAAAGGCCATGTACTAGCGTCGCGCGGGTACGCGGAGCTATCGACACGTTAGTCGCCCTAGTAACCGTAGAAGCGCAAAGCTACGGACCGAAAGCTTGTATTTTGATGAGAGTGATCGAAACAGTGTCCACTGTAGCGGCACCGCCAAACACTACTCAAAACACTCCGGTTACCGCTGCTGCTCCAGCTGTAACAGTGTCGGCGTCTGTACCAACTACTCCAGCAACGATTACAGCGTCGCCAGCTCCTGTTAGCCCAGCACCGTCGCGACCAACCACGCCAGCTGCGACTTCGACAAAGTCTACAACGCACAGTACGTATAAAGACAAACAAAATGCCTCGTACGATTCCAACACACATACGACATTGTTTTTTCTTTTAATCTGTAAACAGAAGCAGTGGAGACAAACAATTCCCTTCAACAGCAACATGCACACCAACAAATCATACAGGAAAACGAGCAATTTGCTCTAGGTTGGTTGAGAGCTACCTTTGAACCGGTACCAGGTGTACGCATAGAACAAGAAGAATTGTACAAAAAGTACCTCGGTTGTTGCACAAAAATTGGCAGAAGAGGGGTTATCGCTCCTCTCCATTTTCCAAGATGTGTTAGGTAGCTATCCGATTTCTTGCAGTTGTACAAATTACATTAGCCTCGATACCGATTCGATTCGACTCGACTCAACGATATATAAATTCATTTGTTGCAGATCTGTATTTGGTGGAACCGTTGGACCAAACCCATTGAAAGGTGAAACAACTGGTACTCAGTATTACGAAGGAATCAGAGTACGGGCCACACCTCCCCAAGTAACTTATCCGAGCCAAACTGCGGTTGGGACTAACACAGCTCCAATTCCAGCAACCAACGCAACTCCAGTAAAGGTGCTTCCCGTACAACAGCGTACAATCAAGAGTATAAGTCCTGCTCCTGATAGCACGGCCCTAGACAATCCTGCATCTGGGCCTCAAAGAACCCTTGCCCCAGCATCACCCATCCTGAAAGCCCAATTATCTGCCCCACCGAAACCACCCTCCACTACTTCAAACATTTCGAATCAATCCCAAAATCCAGTCACCAAGGTTGATTCTAAAAGTCAGGTGGGTCCAAGTCCTAGCTTTCTACCATTCTCTCTCTACCACTCATGACCTCGAATCTTATTTTGGTTATGGTTTCACCACGCTACTATAATAATGGGCTTTCCTTAACAAAATTACATTTTGCATGCCTCGGATCCTCTGTATCCCCATCGCTACACATGCATGCCGATGAATACAAACAATACGTACATACCGTTCTGTTCAGTCTAGGTTATCGAAACAACTTTTTATTTGAAATTTCTCTCATTTTTACACGTACCGAAGCTTACAGTTCCATCCATTATATTTTTATCGGTAGTAATTACAAATACTACTATGCATATTATTATTTGTTTTCTGTGGACGACAAGCGATATACGTATACTATTCGTTCAAGTAGGATATTAACTAAGAAATTTTATTATTGCATGATCGAAAGTAGATTTTCCGTCGCAAGTACATACTTTTTCATTCGGACTTTTTCTAATCGCAATGTCCATCTGAGTATAATAGAGTATTTTTTCTATTTACATTCTTATAATAATCGTTAATTCTATTCTTTTAAGTGGCTAATTCGACTAGTCTTATTTGATTCATATTATGCTTATCGTTAGTAACGAATACAATGTTACGAGTGTTTAACTATTATGTCGACAACACGTAATGTCTTAAATTTCATCGTTTTCATAAGCTGATGATATTGTACAAATTTCTTCATTTTCTGCATTTTAAACAAGTTTAGAATCGACATTAAAAATTATTCGAATAAACATAATTAACATAATAGTAATATACTCAACAAGTAGAGTGATACAAGTACTAAGCATACCGTTCAGCTTTGTAATTTCTATTTCAATGAAACAAACTGATGCTTTTACATCGTAATACTTATGTTGTCATATAATCCACCGTAACGATATACTGTATTCACGTTGCGGTAACTGTTGTTGATCAGGTGTCGGTATCGCATCCTCATCTGAGTCAAGCGTTGCTGTCTAGTGGATCCCAAACGCAACCGCAACAGCAACAGCAACAGCTGCAGCTGCAGCAAGTACAACAACAATCTCAAACTGTCCAGGTAGTTGCAAAGGAAGATAACCGAAGTGGTACCACATCCAGTTCCATAATAAAAAGCCTTCTGGCTACTAAGGTAACGGTCAGCAGCGACTGCATGCCCAGTACTGCTGCGACTTGTGTGTCTACCCCTACTGCCTGTGTAACAAACACTACTGCTAGCATCGCATCCAGCATCAGTGCCAACCAGCTAATAACCAGCAACCAGGTATCATTGTTGTACATTAACAATGAAAACTGTAGTAATTATTTGTTTTCGTTTTTTTAGACTTTTACTCGAGTTTGATACAAAGTGTTTCTTTCTTTCTTCTTTTTTTTCTTTCCTTTCTTTTCTTTTTTGGACGAATACGTGGTCTTTTCAAATAAGGTATATAATAATTATAGTTTGTTTTTGAAAAAATGTTAGCCTCAAATGGAACTGTAAGAGTAACTGCAAGTTGATCGAAGAAATGGTAGATCGAAATTTAAGATGATTCAATTTTACATTGTACTAAAAGCATTTTAATGTTTACGTTTCGAGGTAGATCTAGATAATAGATTTTTGCCATGCGACTTTTTATTTTTAAACATGAATTTAAACCGAACCATCTTGGATTAGTTTATAATCCAAGTATTTTTCAGTGGAGTGATTTCTGAATCGAGCAAATTTATAATTAATAACGTTTCGTATTTTACTAACAAAAGCATGCTGTTTTCGAGTTTGAAATTATTTTTGGCCCAACAGTAGTCGAAAGAAACCTATAATATAAAGAGAGGTTCTCTAGAATATTAAACTGGATAGCAAGTTTAAATTCGTATTCGGTTCTATAGGTAGCACAACGCCAACAACAACAGAGGTTACTGCAACAACAGTTAACCAACGTATCACAGCCATCCTCGAATACAACCACATCAACAATACTCCCAAAGACTCCCATTAACTCGAAACAAAAGCCAGCTATTACACCCATTCCTGCCAAAAAGATACAAAGGCTTAACGGAGCCAAATTTATTATGACTAATAACTGCGACAAGGTACGTTATACATATTCTTTGTTCTTCTAAAATCACCCAAGTTTGCCAGAGAATACGTCTATGTAAAACTTTCTTCTTTCAGACTGAAATAAATGATAATGAAAATGTCAACCAAATCGCAACATCGACAACTGCTTCCACCGTGGTTATCAATTCGACGGAAAATCACATATCGTCCACAATTAAAGTATGTCGGCCTCCAACAACAATTACAACCACCGCGAATAAGACAAACCAACGTACCACTTGCACGTCGATCGCCGAGGACTCGGACTCGACCAACAATTCTTTGGCGTCTAGTAGCGGTATAGGTGGCAGCAGGGATTGCTCCGGTGTTGGCGTCGAAGAAGAGAATTCTCTGACGAGTTTCGAGGGAATCCTCTTAAACGGTGCGCCGAGTAACATGGACATAGACGTACAGGAGGACGGATCCTCGAAAGACTCGTCTAGCGTAACCTCTAAAGAGAAGCCGTTGCAAAGTATGATGCTTGCGGACCTGCTAGAGAGAAAGGTCGAAAAAGAGCCCATCTTGAACGGTGTTCTAGGGAAGAATTCAATCAACGAGAAAGGAATGGATCTGGTAGAGAACCATATCAAGAAAGTGTTAAAAGAATCTCCAACCGACATTAAAGTAAAATCAGAGGTAGAAGAAGGTAACGTTATACAAACGGAGGTGTCCGAGGACGCTCTGATCGAACCCCCAAGGGGAATGAAAAGGGCGGCCAGCGAGTGTGACGAGATAGACGCGAAGAAATTAAAGTATTCCAACGGTACTATGTCGCCGGATCCTGCTGTTGACTCGACAACTGCCGAATCTACTGTCTCGAGTATAAAGTCTGAGGAACAGGACGACGACAAGGACAGCGAAAAGGCGACCGTCTCGTCTACGGCTGCGAATCTTTACGCTGCCCTGGCTGCTGACTGTATAGAAGACGAAACCGACCTTGACGAAAATGTGAATGTGAATGTGAATGTGAATGTGAATGTAAATGTGATCAAGGAAGAACCTACGATAAAGGAAGAACCTCATATATTCGTCAATCAAATCAACCAGCAACAGCAACAACCGTCGCAGCAGCAAGCGCAACAACAAGCGTTGCAACAACCCCAACAACAATCGTTACAGCAGCAGCAAACAACGCAACATCAATTGCAGCAACAGGCTCAACAACAACTGCACCAGCAAGCTCAACAACAACTCCAGCAGCAGGCGCAACAACAACTCCAACAACAGGCGCAACAGCAACTCCAGCAGCAGGCGCAGCAACAACTTCACCAGCAGCAGCAGCAGCAGCAGCAGCAGCAACAACAACAACAGCAGCAGGCACAGCAACTACATCATCAGCAACAGCTGCAACAACATCAACAGCAACAGCTGCAACAACATCAACAGCAACTGCAACAACAGCAGCAACATCAACAACAACTTATCGTCGCGGCTCCCAGGCAGATAGTAGTACAACAAACGTTACAACCCAACAATCAAGTGATCATACCAACTTCCGCGGTAAAGGGAAGACAAACGCAGTCTCAGCCGCAAGTTCTCTTGCAGCAAGGAGCCGGTGGTCAGTTACAGTATGTTGTTTCTGGCGGAGTTCCTGGTCAAAATTACGTTTTGGCTCAACCGCAGACGACGCTGGTTCAGGGTCAAGCGCAGACCGTTTTGGTGGCTCAAACGACCCAACAGCAGGGAACGGGCGCGAAAACGATTATTATCTTGCAACCTCAAACGGCTGCTCAGCCCACTCAGCAAAAAATGGTGGCTGTTACGCCTCAGGGACAGCAAGTGGTCGTCACGCAAGTATCGCGCCCTATTCTGCAGAGTCCTGCTCTGGGGAACATACCGCCGCCGTTGGTTCCAACGTCGGGCACAATTCCACAAGCTTCCATAATAGTGAACAGTTCGGTAGCACAAACAAATCCAAACACAGTGACCGTCACGATCCCTGCGATGGCTCAACAGACGCCCGTGTCGACGAGTGTGCCGTCTAGAGTCGTGACGCCTACTCCCGCGTCGACGCCACCGCCTACAAGACCAACGACCCCCCACCAAGCTGCTGCCACGCACGGATTGCCAACGAAACAACCAGTTAAAGTTATAAAGACTGTCAGTTCCTCAACCTCCACGGAGCCGGAATCTAAACCGTCTACGAGTCAAAATCTGCCGGAGAACAAGACTATCACTATCAAAATCGATCCCAATGCCTATTTATGCGAGTGGCGGGGATGCTTGAGGTAATTACCAGTTTGAATTTTTTCATGGCTGCTTATACGAACAACACGGCAATGACGGTACAAATTCTTGTGTCTCTGCAGGCAATTCAAGACACCACACGAAGTTTACCTTCACGTGTGCGAGGCGCATTGTCCAACCAGCGGAGAAGAAATATTGTGTCTTTGGGCAAGTTGCGATGCCTTGAAAAGGCGTAGGTTTTCGTTAATGACGCACTTGTACGATAGGCACTGTAACGCAGACGTAAGTACGAGTTACTCGTTCTATTCTACTGTTCTTGAACGATTCGATTAATCCGACGATTGGACATCTTTGCAGACCATGTCGATGAGAAGGAAGCAGTTGACGGTAACCGGGAAAACCGAAGTTTCCACGTCGACGACACCGACTCTTCATCATCCTGGCTACGCACCGAATGCAGCATTCCATGCAATTAAACGGCACGCTTTGGAGTTCGTGAATCCGAAGGAATTGATGGTTAGTAATCACTTGAAACGGTACATATTTGGTCAGAGTAACGATAAAATTTGTTCGGCCATAAGCTGAGCAGTAAAATTTGGTAAAGCGAGACAAAAAATACAGAGTACTTCTCTGACATGGTGGTAACGTAATCGATGATGTTACACGAGATAGCCTATGAGTTAGCACGAACGATAATAACGCATTCGGCTATAGAATAATCTGCATCGATATTTCGGAGAATCCTTTATAGTCCCATGGTTCTTAGAGTCTATTGAGTTTTGTTAATGTAATGAAATTTCTTATTCTCTTGGCAAAGCAGCAAAGGCCGACCAAGCCCGCTGCAGCCACCACAAGCTCTTCTTCCCCCAGACCTGGGCAAAATCCGCCACCAGAACAGGTAAAAAACGTGTTCAGAATTCAAAAGGATTCACGATCCATACACAGCCACAGCCCCTGTGCGCTGTTCCTGCCGCCTTATATTTTTTTTTTTTGCGCTTTGTACTCCTTTTGTTTCCGCACCGTGCTGATTTACATAATACATCTTTTTCTCTCTCTTTTTCTCTCTCATATTTTTTTTTTTTTTTAAATTAATTTTTAATCTTTTACACGTTTCGTTATATACATATATTTTTTTAGCATGGAGTTCATATTATTTTCATTTCGTAGCTAGCGTCGGCTATAATTCTATGTGTTCACGCAGTTGAAGTATGCGTGATGGACAGGGTGTTGGTATAATGTTTTTATTTTAAGTGGCATAACGTAGAATATATTTGTTGTGCTTTACGATACATAGGAGGATACATCATCTTTGAAACATTCATCTTGTAATTTGAGAATTTTTTATTTGAACATTGAATGGGTTATAAATTGCGCTTGCACCCGAACGCAATAAATATCTATTTTTACGCTGGGTACGCTCGATTCTGAGAACATTTCTCAGGATACTAGATTCCGAGCGGGAGATTAGTCTGTAATTGTACGATTACGGTAACTTATGATTGTATAGTAATGAATATACGTTTGTCTTGTGAACATGATGCAAGATATTGACGAATGTGAAATATTGTTGGTTGATATTGCATTTTTAAATTTTACTGTGAGAAGTAATTAAAGGGACACCGTAACAAGGAATTTTTTTTATTGAAAATTGTTAAGGACGTAAATATTCTTAACGTTATTAAAAATTTTAAACTTGGAAATAAGCATTTATTTAAAGAATACATGTATGAATGTCTTGTGTTTGTATTTACAAATGGTTTCAAGCGAGAGTACTTTTCTTTTTGTTTTCACGTAGCATGCTGTAATTAATTTATTTTATGCTAAAATTATTTGCTATGATCATTCAAGATATGTACTTCACGATTTCATAAATTCGATATGTTACATGAATTCATATGTAAAAGGTAGCTTGATGTTTGCTGTATCGAAGTATAAATATGGAAAGCCAGTGGTCTTTCTGATATATTATTTCACGTATATTCGCCGAATCACAATATTTGTACAATATTTCGCTAACGTTTAAAATTGTTGCGACTAATTACTTGAAACGTCATCGAATAATCGCTATATCTTTGTGTGCATACATTATACATTTGTTCTGGCATTAATTAAGACTAGTGTGACTAGTTAGTTCATTTTGTATATTTTTACTTTGATACACAATCGAGATATATTCTCATGGTTACATTTCTAAATCGTTTGAACTTTTTTTCTCCAACAGGACGACAACGAAGGTCCAGTGACCAAAAGTATTCGATTGACAGCAGCTCTTATTCTCAGAAACCTAGTCATATATTCAACACATGGCAGAAGGTGAAATTTTATCTTGGTACTTTCGCAGCGGGTTTCTGTTTGTATTTACGGATTTCTCTATTGTTTATTTTTCTTTTCAGGCACCTTAGAGCGTACGAACCACATTTGGCAGGTGTGGCATTGAGTAACGTGGAATCATCGAGAACAATCGCACAAGTTTTGTACGATATGAACGATCAATGTACCAGTAGCCATAGGTGACCTCTCGAACCAGGCCTCTAAGAGAAAGCTCTTTAATGTTGCGAGCAGCGATCAACCTGTTTATTTTGAATCTTAGTGTAAAGTGAAAGAAAGAAAAAAAAAACAAACAGAGAAGTAATATCGTAAGGTTAACAAGATTTACAATCGTGATTGCAATGAAAGAACTGTGTTTGTGCGTTTAAAACCGAGAAGGAAGGAACGGTCAAGAGAGGAGAAAGTACTAAGAGGAAGAGGATGACACGGCAATGTTCCATATTATTAAAAGAGGCCTATAAACTTACTAGGCAAGCCGATTTGCCGATTTAGACTATAATATAATGTACTGTAATTAGTAACCACGAACGAAAGACAGTAGTTGAAGTGACGCGGATTCAGTGATAATGAAAAAAATGAAAAACAGAAAACGAGATAATATTTCAAATTTAATATTAATATTTATTTTCTCAACATGAAGCGGAAGAAATGTTTTTAGTAATCGTGTACAAAAAAAAAGGGCGAAGAAAATACTTTATGGACGTTATAGTTAATTACAATCAATATTATATTATTATATTATATTATTATTATTAATTATTATTAATATTATTATTATTGTATGTTTTTCATAAGTCACCAAGAAAACCTAGATTGTAAAGAAACCTTTTTATGAAATGTATTTGCCAGGAATTTATCTTTCTTTTTTTTTCTCTTTTTTTTCTTATAATTGCATATTGCAATTACATGTCTATATTATCGTCTCTCTTTTGTTTTATTATTGAGTAATTTTACTGTCAAACGCGTGTTGGCAAGGTAGTCGCATGTAGCGTGTAAACGTTGGCATACACCGGCCCTCGAGTCCATCGTGTCGATCTAAGAATTCCTCTTCTGCTTTAAATCAGTTTCTAGCTCGGGAATTTCTAGCCGTATAAATATTTGGAAGATCTATACTTGTCCAAAAATAAAAGTCTATATTTAGGGTAGTCGTGTAAACGTATCTTTAGTTCTCTTTAAAATGTAAAAAGTGTTATTCTACAAAGAAACAATTTAAAAAAAAATTAAGATCGCAATATAATTAGAGTAAACTAATATCGACTCATAAAATCGATACCAAAGGTATAACTTAGTACTTATGAAATTAAGTGTGTTAAATTCTTTCAAAACGATATCCAATGTTTTAAAAAATTGAAAAGAACCAGGTGAATAGAAATAAAATATGGAAACGCGAAGTAAAGCATTCTTAAACTAGTCACGAACTGTACATTGATAATTTTTTTTTTTTTTTTTTTTTAAATATTTCACGATTCCTATTATTATATCGTGGCGTTGATTAAGAAAATATTTGTTTCTTACTTTGTAAAATGACATTTTTCTAAGCATTGAGGAGGCACTACGTGAAAAGTTGAAAACCTTTTGGTTATGTATACATATATATATATATATATACATATATATACTATACATATACATGTATGCTTGCAAGACTACTCTAATCTAAATTTTTACTTTTAGGCATGTTCATCTTCAATGACTTCTCGAATACATCTTAGGGATCTTTTATACTTTTTCGGCAAACTTGAATATATTGAAAAGTTGAATTGTTTTCCACGAATTTACTTTGTCGTCTGTTACACGTAAGAAAAAGATACGATTCGTTGGAAGCCAGAGAAAACGAGGAAGCAACCCAAGCAAAGCTGCAACTTTCGAGTTTAAAAGATCAATTATCGCTACCGAGTTGTCTGTGTGATATAGATACAGGTGTAAGTATATTTATACTTGGAATTAAAAGGGCCTAAATGTCGTTGAAGCCAGTGTTTTTCAAATTTTCAGAACTAAAAAGAGAAGAGGAAGGAAAACTTGTTAGGAAACTCTTTTCCAAGGGGAATCGTTTCCAACTGTAATTCCCCTTTTAACCGTTTTCTTCGATCGAGTCTCTAAAGCAGTCTTCAGCAAAGAGATACACAGCAATTGTAATTATTTTATTTCAGTTTCGAACGTATAAAGTTTTGACAATTGATTAATCAAGGTCGTTCATTACGCCAGAATCATAATTGTTTTTCTTTGTCTCTTTTTTTTTTGTTTTTGTTTTCGCAAAAAATCAAATTCGAAGATCACTTTTCAACTGATTGCCATTCGATTCGTGAGTTTTATTTTATTCTCGAATAAAATCTGACGGTTCCGCAGATTTTTTAAAAAGAACCGAGGACATTACCTGTAATCAAACGTCACGATTACTTGACAAAAATAATTTTCGCATTTACGAGTACCGTTTGACGAGTTATCCAGGTACTTGAAGTAAAGTTTAAAGAAAAAGGAAACTATATATACATATACATATATACTTATCTATACATAAATATGCGTATATATATATATGTATATACGATTATAAATATTTGTACATAATGCCTGTATTTCATTCACGATGTTACGAGTTGTGTATAAATTTCTCTTAAGGGTGTAAGATTAAAACGTCTGGACGAAACGAAGTGAGAAAGTTCTGTATTATAATAGATTATGACAAGACACAGTAGGAGTTGCAAGGTATGAATTTTTTGTAATTATCGAACTGATGAAACACAGCGGACACTAAGAAAGAGAAAAAATTATAATGGCTGAGGTATTGTAACGAGGAAGCCCGATATCTCTACGATAACAGCCGTAAACTGTAAAACGTTGTGCAAGCCTCTATTATGTATTTTATATATAAATTATACATATATTATGGATATACATATATATATATAAAATACATTATACATTATACATATATACATAAATCAAATTGAATAGCTGAACGTTTAGGAACGAAGAGAGAATCTTATGAGAGGCTTTTTATTTTTATTATTTGTAATTACCTAGTTTACATGTTCAACGTTTCATACGATCATCGAGATCATAACATAATGTGTAAAGGAATAAAAGAATGATATAATAAATTACTAAATACGAAGGAGAACTATTAAAAATTAAACATACAAATCATTTTTGGATGTTTATTCTCTGTTCATACTCGTTATTGAAACGAGCATGTCTCAGCGTACCTGACCAGAAATCCATTAATATTATTTCCAGTCGAATGTGTCATCTTACACGCTAATTGTGAATGTAACAAAAGAAGTATATATATATATATATATTGATATTTTTAATTCGATATTAGTTCAACCACGGTATTCCAAATGATGTCTTTATTAATTCAGCAAATCAGATACAAAATAAACGATTCTCTTAAAATATCAGTCATGCGTACAATATAATAACAGTTTACATTAATTATTAGTACTAGTACAGTCTTACAATTTGATTTAAAATTTACGAGAATACGACGATACATGAACAACTTAATTTTTATATTACTATAATTGACACATTGTTCTCCATCGATTTACAAAACCGACTGTATATTTATCTTAATTTTGTTTGAATTTTACACGTGTTTTCAGCTCAATGTACAAATTCCTGTTCTTACTCCTCTGTCTCTAGTATAATTATTATTATTATTATTATTATTATTATTAAATGTAACACGAGAAACCGAGGTGGCAGTGGTGATGTATAAATTAGACGACTGCGTGTAAACAGTGGCTAATAAATCTGATACTTTGCCATCTTTTGCCATAGAATCGTCGCATGTAGGTTTCTCAGAGTCAACGCGATCCTCGACTTTACACACTACGGATTTCAATTCCCTGAACACAGTGGGTATCTGGATTTTACGTTTTGGCAACTTTGATTTCATCGATATTCGATCACGCACGATACACGAATCGATAATGCATGTCGGTCTAAAATTGATAAATTTTAACTTTTTATATCTGGATTTTAAATGCGTGTTACTTACACCTCTTGTTAATAACATCATTATAATAGTTTTCTCTTGGCAATTTGAACTATTTTGGTTTGCATTGTTGGCGTTTGTCAAGTTAATCGCAGCCCCTTCTCTTTTCAAAGAATCGGTCATCGATTCGTTTAATGTAGATTTTTTAAATTGTTTCATTTGCGAATCTCTCTCGGACCGAGTATTAGTCTGAGTAGAACATTCTTTGTTGCTCCCCAAGTTCATTTTTGTGGGTGTAGACGAAGTAAGCGGTTTAAAGTTGGAATGATCCAGAATCGAAGACGATGCAGACCACATACGAATATCTTGTACATTTTCTATTCTCTTTAAATTATTAACATTATTGCACTTGAGCAATTCATTTTTATTTTCCTGTTGTTCTCTATCATTTTTATTGGCTACATTAATTTGTTGGTTACGCGTCTTCCTTTTATCGATTTGTTGGGACATTAAGTTGTGCTTTTTAACTTTTCCTAACTTTACTATGTTTTTCAATTCTAATTTTCTGTTCTCCTGCACACATTTCAGATGTCTGATATCGTTTTGACTACTTGACTCTTGTATAAAGACATTTTCCTTCTCTGGCTGCTGAGTAATTATATCTCTCTGTTGTTTAATACTGTAAATATCTTGAATGTTTGTGGTAGGACCAATACGGCGTTCAGAAATAGCCATACACTTTTCATTTACTCTTTTCTTCATATTTATATCTTTGTTCAAAACGGTTAATTGTTCTTCCAACATTTTTGTACGTTCTTTGATGTCTGTTAGCATTCTCATACATTCTGGTTTCATCAACTCCATTGACGGCAGCGTCTCGTAATCATTGTCTATAATTTCGCTTTTCACATTGTTCACGTTTTGCATATCATTTTTATAATTACATTTGATGTTTTTGCATTTTACCATAGTTTTATTATTGGCATCCTTAACTACTTCCAATATACTTTGCAGCATATCCAAGGTAGTATCAACTGTAACTACAGGTCTTTCCGATTTCGGTTCCGTATTACGGTTTACACTTTTCCGATCCTCTGAATAATTATCCATTGTAATCACAGATTTCTCATCCTTGATTGCGTTTTCATGCTCAACTTTTCGATTTGTTTTTAACGTAGCATTGGCAATTGAATTACAGTTTGCGTTAGTACAAATATCTGCACTCTTCGCAACCGATAAATTATTTCCAAGTGTAGAGTGCGGAATGTTTTCGAAAGATAAACCTTTTAAGACTGTACTTTTAGGTTTTCGTTCCAACTTACTATGATAAACATTCTCTCGCGGTTTTAAATAACTATTCGTTGTACCATTATCCACAGAGTTTTCTTCTATGGTATCATTTCCATCTTCAATTTCTCTTTCTATATTTCTCAAAGGATAGTCAGTTGAATTATAATTTATATTTGTGCAGAAATTCATTCTTTGTCCACCCGATGAATCTTTGAATTGCTTATCCTCTGATATAGGTTTATTATAAGAAGTTTTCGTGTCACTTGGTACCTTATGTTCTATCAAATTTTTATTAGTATTAGGTAATTTCAGAGGACAAATACAAGAGTGCGTTAACCTGTGACTCGTAGGTTTCGACGAGTTCTCGATTAGTCCAAGTTTAGATCTGGCCAGTGTATTTGTATATTTTGTTTCCACGTCTACTTGTATAAAAGTTACAGCATCTTTCTTCTTTTGAACTGTCCGTTGCAAACTCGACTCCAAATCTGTTTGTAGCGTTCTTTCGGAATCTTCGTTCTTCGGCAATAATTTGTTGTTCTTGTCTTGAATGGTTTCCCTTTGGGAGCAGTTATACCGATTAGACTCGATCGTACAGTCTGATCTTAGTATTATGTTAATAGAAGGAACATCACGGTGAACATCTTTTGAGCAGTCGTTAAATTTGAAGCTGTTGTCAGTGATATCATGCTCTGCGCTTCTTTTCTTCTGTAAATATCTATCGATGGGCGGTAATGTTAAACGATATTTTTATACAACCACGTTTAAATCTACGTTAAAACTGTCGGGTGATGAATTTAAAGACCTGCAAATAAAGAAAGGGAATCTGAATCTCGTGAAATGAAAATTTACGTTATTATATCGATTATCCAGTGAAACATAGAATGTTATTGTTGCACCACTAATTGTAAGTTCAATAAGCCCTGTTACGTTGAAATTTATTTATTGTATAGAAAAACTTGTCGTACTAAAACAGCTACCAAACGAATCGTTACACACGCATACAAAATAATGAATTATATGATTACAGAGGTTTCGAGTGTCTATCGGAGTTGTCGGAACTATCCTGCCTTGTGGCGTCTGCTTGGTTGCTCGTAGCAGAGGACACTAGGGGCAATCTGTTGAACGGTGCACCGCGTACAGCGCTTCTCAAGGGCAAACACTTGCAATCCGAGGGAAAGGAACGTCGTTGTTTTACCGATTGCACAGGGGTAAGTATACGGGAGAATTGGGGAATCGCGGTGTAAGGTTTCTTCAACCAGTCTACTTGCCTGGTAGGTTTAATTTCTTTCATAAATGATGAGAGACGAGAGGATGCGCTATCGCAGAGGCGGAAAATAAATATTTGCTTTCCGAATGAAACTAGTACTAATAATTTATACTTGTTTAAATCCACCTCTGCATTTAGAACTGTTACGATATTAAACATTTTTGCGTTTACCTGTGCGTGGCATCATTGGATCCATGGGGAGTACGGTTATTAGAAGGTGGAGGTGTGTTTTGTAGGATTGGATCAGCAGTGCCTTCTAGGTGTCTAGGAAGATGCGATACCGATCATTCAAATAGTACTCTCAAAGTTTGTTTGTAAACAGTGGAGCAACAACGATCAGTTAATGTTTCAACGAATATACATGTACATATATATGTATATACCTGCGACTCTCTTCGTCCTTTCTCGCCCGATCGAATCTCTCATTCGTTACTTGCCTACGAAGCTCGCTAATTTGTTTGCAATATTCAGCCGCTTGAGTTTGATATTGGCGCAATTTCGCCGATTCGGAGGATCTGTAACGTCGATCGTAAAGAAGAAATCAGTTTCAAATTGATCACAAGTTAGCAATTTTGATCTCGAGCAAAATATCCCTTACACGTTGTAAGGAGCAGATTATCGTCACTTACAATTTATTTTGCAGGTCAGACATTTTTTGTCTCAATCTGGTCATCTCATTTTGGAGTTCCTGATTGTTAGCCTGTACGGTTATAGACTCCTGCCTCGCTTGATCCAAAAGCATTTCGAGGCGCTCCACTGTCGCGCGATCTCTGTTCATTTGTTCCTGAATTATAGTCTGGTCTGCTTTCAATTTGGCTATCTGCATGTCATACTGAAAGACCCATGGATAAAAATGACGAAATGACTTGTTTTTAAAGTTACCAACGGCAAGCTGTCTTTACTAAGTTTTATACTCACCTGTGTTTTTAGCGCATCCTTATCGTCGAGCTGCTGCACAAGCGTTTCCTTCTGTTGATCCAGCTTTACACAGAGATCTCTAACAGCATTTAAATCAGCTTCTGCCCTGTGCCTTTGTTCCTCTTGCTGGCGTAACTGTGTTTCCATGCTGGCAATATTTTGAGTCAACTCGCTGATCTAAGGAATCAAACGAAACGGATGTTCTCAAACGAATCTCGATGATTTTACAACAAAGCATTTCCTTCCAAGAGCGAACCTGTGTTTCGTAGCCTCTTATCAAACCATCTTTATCCGCCAGTTGCCGTTCCATATCTAACAACTGATCCTTGGCGATTTGTAGGGCTCCTCTGGCCTCTGCTGCTTCGGACTCCAAACTGTGATTGTTGTTCTCCAAAACCGTTGCCTCCAAACTTAGACTTCTGAAGTGATTCAGCATCTCTGATCTTTCGTTTTCCTACAAACGACCAGTGCGTTGCATTAGAGACGATACAAAGAGAAAGAATAACACCTGTAAAAAGAATAATCGGATAGTTGACGAGTTAACAGAGTCCTCTACATTCAACGATCTCCAAGTGTATCGGATAGGAAAAACTTATGGTTAGTCGATGTTGGTCTTTGAGATAAGATTATTGAAAAGCTCGAGATACAGCACGAAATGGCGCCTTTACAGGCGTGACGTTGAGTCTTGGGCAAGAATCGGGTTGCCTGGTGTCAGGGGTGGTTCGATAGGAAAAACATTCAAGTGGCAGATTACGTGATCTTTCGTTGATAATTAAACTAGCTCATTAATCATCGATACTATAGAAAAATATCATTTCGTGAATGTTACTATCGAAATAATTGTAAATCGGATGCGTGGCTTTATGCTAACAAGAAATCTTTGGTTGTTTCAGGACACTAGGGTGACCTTGCCCCTCCAACAACGTACTTGGAGGCCGTTGAAATCGGCGAGGTCATCGACACGATACGCAATCGCTCACGTTTTCTATCTCCAACAGTTTCGATGACACAGCTCGAGCCAGCTACCTATATAACATTGCCATTCTACTCGGTATATGTATATCAAGCACCAACATTCTTTTTCTGTTAATTTCTCTTTGAATATTATCATATTATACGAAAGAAACGCAGAGAATAAAAATAATGAAAATCACCTTTCTGTTGAGGAGTTCCTCTGCTCGCCGCACCTCGCTGACATACGTTTGCAGTTGTCTCTTGAGATCGTACGACTCGGCGCGAGCTGCATCCAATTCGCGCTGCATGGTTCTCACTTGGCAGGTAACCGCGGCCAAGTCATCTTGAACTCTCCTATTTTCCTGAATGGCGTTCTCTCTGTCGTAGGTAGCCGATTGTAATTGTCGTTCGAGATTCTCAATTTCCAGTTGCATCGACCTCAGCTGTCTTCCCTGCTCGGCGCTCTGGTCGACGCATATTCTGTCGCAAAAGAAAAAGTTGCAAGTCGAAGTAAAGGTTGCGTCAACAGAAACGGATAGATATTTTCAAAGGCCACGCAGAAGTGGAGGGATTTTAACGAGTCCGGTCGAGTTTCTGCGTATCGTACATCGTAGTATTAATATTTCATCCGTGTCTAGTCGGTTATGCGAATCGCGCACTCATCCCTCATGGCGCAAGCATAGTTCTGGAAAGAGGACAAGGGCAACGCGAACGACGCCGACGTCGAATTAGGCGCCTATCGGGCCCAAGTTGCTTAATCCTTTCTTCAAACTATACGAGTATACGTATGTATACTATATGTATGTACGTGGATCAGCTTACCCATCAGTTTTTCTTTCGCTTGTGGATCACGTAGCGACGAAAACGACTTTATTAGAGGCTAAATGCTGAATACGTAAGGACAGGAGAGACAAGGTACGTACAATAGAAAGCCGATGAAAAAATCTTTAAGCATGGCGTTGCGCGCCTCGCGTTACTAAACGCGACGGCTCGGCGCTCGCCCCTCGGCTCGTTCGGTGGAGATGTTGGATTTCTGTAAGAAACGCGATTCGAAAAATCGCTTTTTTTATTATGAAATAACTGTCACGTGTAAATTATGCAACGACAAATAGAAATTTCCAATGACGTTCAAAGGGATACTGTGCTGTGTTTGGCCGTAGGTTAATCGATTATCGATTATTCTGTCTGGATTACGCGTCGATGCATCATTACGTAAGCGAGGTAACGCGCGAGCGCATAGTTGCCACGATTCGAGAAAGAAAAAGTTTCAACAGTCCGTACATCGAACAGACGACTTTCTCTCATCTCGACGTCCTTCCTCGGCGTTGCAGCTTCCTTCTATGTTCCGTAGCCATTCGAGATGTACGTATTTTCCTTGATACGAAAGCGAAAATGACCTCGAAACGATCTGACAAATCGACGGTAGCTGTTTGCGAGCACATTACATTTGCCCTCGTCACTGATCCGTAATCCTCAATTTCAGGTGAATTTTGCAAGCGATAACATCGGTAACACAGCACTCTAACAAGCAGGATGTTAACAATCGATCGTTCTTGTACGATAATGACCGAAATTGTGTCACGGACCTCGCGAAGGAAACGCGTTGAGAAGAACGCTTCTTTTAATTCTAATTAATACGCCAAATTACGCAACTAATGAATTTTAATTAGCGATACCGTTACGTAGCGTAATCATGAACAATTGTTATTTAAATGGACGACAGACGGAAGTAAATTGGAAATAAATTCATCGCGATTTTCTGTACGCAGATAGAAGAAGCACCAGCACGAAACTACCGCAAACATCGATCGCGTAAGTAAATCCAGCCCTTTGTCTTACGATACGCTAACGTCTATATAGATCGATGTACTTTTCTCTATTTCTACAGTATTTGCGTTCACAGAATGAAAATTAGCTACTCGACGCTACAGCGAGAGGAAAAATGCCATGGATAGCAGAGCGTGTTTGGGGGTTCGGTAGAACGGTCTGTTATTGTTAGCGTTTAACGCGACAGAGTTGGCGTCGGCGTCGGCGTCGGCGTCGCAGGATAATCGTAAAGGTAATGTGGTAATATCGTTTTATAAATATGTAACGCAAAGGTCGAGAGTTTGTTTCCGCTCGGGCCAGAAAGGAGTACAAGCTACCAAGGAACAACTGAGCGGTGACTTGGAGCATTTATGTAAACCCAAGTTCTCATATGTGTCACGTGTACCAATGAAATCACCGCGAAAGTTTACTCCGGTTCCCATTTCCCCTACGTTTAATCGCAGCAAGAGATTACTCATTTTCCCGGAGACGGTACTTTCATAACCAAGGATCAACGATGGAACCCTCCAATTTACAGTTACGTTCGTTCAATGAGCGCGTAATGTGCGCGTGCAGGCAAATGCGCACCGTTCAATGGAATCTCGATTCTTTTTGCAACTGGTTACAAATTAGAATTCGAGCTGGTGTATCTATACATTTTTTTCTTCATTTTTTTCGCTGGAACATCGAGAACGTTATGCCTTGCTCGTCTCATACCAACCTTGTAAATTTCATTAATTTATTCTTCTAACCAAGCATCGTTAATCTCGTCCTTGATAGAAGAAGAACGATTCCTTGAGCGACTTGAAAAATTCCTCGCGCTTTGCGTCTCGTACTTGTTACTCATTGTCAAAGCTCTACTTGGTATTTTAGAGGCACCCTCGGACCGAAAAGTAGCCAGTATCGAGATTCGAGGTAGCAGCGACTAGCGAGTCCAGCTTTCAGATAGATCACGTAATCTCTAGGAGCCTCGACAAAGAGAGAGAGAGAGAAAGAGTACAACGGTTCTTCTTCTGCATCCTGTTGCGAGCGCCTCTCGCGTGTTGACGTTCCCTGCATTTCGAGGAACCGTACAATGCCCTTTACCGGTAACGGTAAAGGTGAACGGCATCTCTAAGGGCGTTCGTTTTGACATTGGGAACCGTAGATAGAATTCTGGTCGGGATGATTGGTATACGCTACCAACAGTGTGTACACCGGCAGGCGCTAGTGTGCGCTTAGGGCGATGCACTCCTTCGGGCACATGTTCTTTATTCGGTAAGAGTATCGATTCTTTGTCTCGCAATCAGAGGTGGGTAACATTTTATCGGAACAAATATAATCGGTATTATACGTTTGTAAAGGTAATTTATAGTATCATCCTTGGTTACTTTAAAAAGTATTTAGTTGGTATGTCAAGTGCCGACAAGTTATTTCGAATAGCGTCGGCTGTTTACTTGTTTGCGTCGCTCTAAATGTTAAAGGTGTCGAATGAGCCCACGTTACAGGCGTACGCGAAAAGACTCCGATGTCGAGAACGATCATGTTTTTCCCGTTAACAGATCCACCCGGAGGCTGGTTCTTCCGAATTATGCAACGTATGCGTAACGAAAGCTTACTCCGACGCCGACGATGATGTTTCTTTTCACGAACGTAGCGCGACCTTTCGTAGGTCGAACGACGATGAAAGTCTCGCGCGATTGCGCGAATTCTTTCGCAACTGGACATTTTCAAGGGAATCGACGATCCACTTGGAAGGGCTTCGATGGCTTCGACCCGAGGATACCGGTCAGAGTGATCCGTAAGACTGCGACACTGGATTCCGATTCTATTGGGAAACATTCGGGCATGACTTTATTCCCCGTTTACCATCGAACGTTACCAGAGCCCACGCACGGTATTTACTTTTCTTTTTCGGAAAATTCAACGAAATTCTCAAGATACCGCGCAAACAGGTTAAACTAGACTTACAATGAATACAAAGGAACAGAATCGATGTCAACGGCTAACGTATGGTTACGTTTAAAGGTCATTACTTGCATTTCAAACCATTTCATTCTAATTTCACGTCAATTTGAAAAAATCCGTCTAAACCTTTGCGAGCGCTGCACGGGTAGAATTATAATATGTTTCCCCCTTTTTTTTCTAACAGAATTATCGGCGCTGCTCGAAACTACCGAAAAAAGAAAAAGAAAAAGAAAAAGAAAAAGAGAGAAAAAACAACAGCGGTAGCTGAGCCAAGAGATTCGATTCTTGTCTCGGGGAAGTTAGGTAACCCGTAACAGCCGCGAAGCCGTAGAGGTGATTCCAAGTTGGTGTTTCAGTCTCGCCGTGGTGACCGAGCCGACACCATCGTTTTCGTTCGGTGTGCACACCCCGTCTCGATACGCAGGATGTCAAACGATCGCAATAAAAGGACACGGTGAACACTACCTACAGCCAATCTGTGATGTGATAACTTGTGACTGGGTCGCTTTAAACATTCTCATCATGAAAACCTCGTTGTAAGTCGAACGACAAGAAATATTCTTTTTAAACAATGTTTGGAAACGACTTGTTATTCGATTAAATGATATAATATCAAATTAAGGAATCGACATAAAGTTTCGCGATAAATTAAAAGTGTAACGATCGAGTAATCGTCAGCCTCGAATCGGCAATGAATGCATGCCGATGTCGATCGAGTGTATCGCCGCGGTGTTAGGCAGAGTTACTTAAGGGAACTTTAACTAAAGGGAGGCTATAGAACGGTTGCTGTATAATATGATATAGTCTGCTACTGACATAACTCTTTCGATTTTGATCGGGTATTACAGAGCGTGTTGCGCAACGCTCGTAAAAACTGAAAGGGAGCGTAGACCGTATACGTGAACGAAGCGATGGCGAAGTGAGACGGCGATGCGTCGGCGTCGCGTCGGCGTCGCGTCGGGTGCTATTCAAATTGAAACGATATGAAAAATTCAATCTGTTGTTACAAGTACAACATCATCGCATATACACGTATGTATGTATGTATGTATCTTGCTTCGAATAGCATAGCGAATTACGGGGGTGATTTTAGCGTAACAGAGGTTCGAGAAATCGAGTTTGTAATTATTATTAAAATAGTAATAATTTAATAGATTCACCGAGAAATAAATGAAATCGTACCTATTACATCGTCTGTCATCTTTGCGAGCCAAACAACGCTGCGAGCAAACGTTTGCCGAATGCATAATTTGAGTGCTTCTCTTACAATTAGCGGTAAACACAACCGACGATTTTATCACATGTTCCTCGTACCAACTGGGATACGAACATCACGCCATATAGGGTACAAATGTTGCGTCAACCACCCACGCACCAATAATTTTCTACGTCCATACTGCCACCATTATTGCAAACTTTGTCACCATAGTTACGTGATTCCGAACACTTCATTGTACAAAGTTTGTAGAACGAAGTGCGCAGAGAGATTAGTAGAACGATTAAACGATACGAACCAACTGCTGCTATGAATTGTGCATTCTAACGGTGGTAGTTGATGCAACGCGCGCCCGCCTCGTTGCAACCTTGTTCAATTAGCAATTAATAGCAGTTTATCGTGTAGCATATATTACGGTGATTAAAATGCGGTAAACGCAATAGTACCGACGCAATAAATCCCCGTTGCCACGAGAAACCGGTAATTACACGACGTTCGTCTACAACGAACGATTAATTAACAACACGCAGGGGGGGAGGGGAGGGGAGGGGAGGGATGATGACGATTCCAGGTGAAACAAAAGTACTCTTACTTTCCGTTTCAAACGACCTAGTCACGATAAAGCAATTACCTCGGAAGAGGGAACTGGTTCCTGTTGTGTCGTACTTTACCAGAAGAACCGACTTTCTTATTATCGATGATAATCGCGAATTCAATTATCCTATCGTAAACTATCACCTCAGACTTAGACCTTTGTTCGAATGTTTATTTCGCATCGAACCATTAACGCGTATACGTATCAAACCATGAACGTGTAGGCAGTAGGTAGTAGCTACCTGTACCTTTTTTACTTTTACTTTTTATTCGTTACTACACTCTCACCTTTTATTTGCGCAACTCGTCACACTGGT
Source organism: Hylaeus volcanicus (assembly GCF_026283585.1). NCBI lineage: Eukaryota > Metazoa > Arthropoda > Insecta > Hymenoptera > Colletidae > Hylaeus > Hylaeus volcanicus. The sequence goes on along the minus strand of NC_071979.1, from coordinate 10,954,674 downwards.
TTGCCAATGAAGAGCAAGAATTACACCGGAAAAGGAAGCACGATATTCCGCAATCTGCGGCAGAGTTCTTCGCGATGAATGATTATGATTACGCGACTTTTCTTAACGATCCGATTCGAAGCGAAACGTTCGCGTTCGCGTTACGTTATACTACGATATCATTCGGTTATCAGGGAATATCTAACAATTTGATCGTTCCGATACCGCTGTAAATACTAGCTGACAATGAGACTAAAAAAGGCATCGGTGAGTTTACAGACGAGAGCAATAAACGATTATCCGTGTGTAGGACTTGTTCTACCAGTGCGGTGGAAAGTCGTGGAAGAAAGCTTGCTCTACAGCTGTTGGAATTCAAGTGCCAAGGTTCCTTACATTCTTAATTACTTGCTGGATTTTTCTAATAAAAAGAGTAGCCAAATTGGCAATTTGAACAATTTCAATTCGTCAACGACGAGATTGCATCAAAAGAGATTACCAAAGCTGCGTGTAATTTCACGAGAACCTCGTGTAACGTAATGTAATTCCATTTGCAAACGGAACGAGAAAGCTGTTGAATTAAAGTTAGTCTGAATAATTGAAAAAAATGCGTGATTCGACTAGGTACCAATGCTGTACAACGAGCCATCGAGCGCAGTTTAAGATCGATTGCCGTTCGTAATGGTCAATGTCAAACAGAGAAAAAAAGAGTCGAGTGTTTTTGCTTTTGCTTTCAGTTTGCGAATGGTGAAACGCACAAGACGATATTCCTATTCTACATGCGAGTCGTCATCTCGAGCCCTGCCACCAGGGACAATGCCATTGCCATAGCGAAACAGTGAAAGTATGGTCATTTTATTTCTGTCGCGCTTTTCCTCTACCCTGTCGTTACCCTCGATCTTGACATACGTACGATACATACCTACGTACAGGTAGGTCCAAGTACGCGACTACAATTTTTAATCGCTATAGCTGTTTGCTGTTATTTTTGTATCCAATGGAATCGCGACGGGATTTTCAAAAGAAACATTTCGCTATTTATTTTCGCTGTTTCGATAACTGGCCAAATATTAATCGTACAGATAAGTACTTTCAATAAGCAAATAGTAATGTAATTTACTGTATGTATCGTGTGTTCCAGTGAGCACCGGGGTCCAAGGTATTCGCTGATCGTTATTTGCTTCGCACTGATGGTCAACGTCAGATCTGCAATCATGCGTCCACCTTGGGCGGACCCCTCGAGTAATCCTTGTGCCGCCCAACCACGTGGCTGGCAATTGTTATTTTGGCCGCCGGATGGAAAGTGTTACAAAATATTCCAGGCAGGTGTAGCATTTCTCTTTCCAGAAACCACGAGCGTTCTCTTAATCCTTACGATAGAGTAAGTGCTGTCTACAAGGGATCCTAGTGATTATCAATGAGTTTCTTCGACAGATCGGACCACCGTGTCCAGAGACAATGGAACTAGGACCAGCAGCAGGCGGAGGTGGAACAATAGCGGAATGTAGATGTCCACCTGGAACTGCGCAGTCCCCTAGAGACGCTCTTTGTCATTCGATATACACCAGAGCATCCTGTCCGAAAGGTCAATTGTTCGCACCGGTACCGGAGACTTCTGGCAAGTCTAGGTAGTACTACAGCCACTCTACCTGATAAACAGCTGTAGCTGATCAATCTTTTTATTTAGAGCTATTGCACCTCAGAGATATAAAGAAATATTGTAATTTGAACGAAAGGTGGGGCGTTTGCCGTGATCCAGAACCATGCCCTGCGAAAGGACAAGTCTATTGGCCCAAGGATGAGAAATGCTACCCTTTATTCAGCAGAGGACCGTGTCCAAAAGGTGAACTCGTTACTACGGACGAACATGGATTGACGATATGTTCTTGTTCGATGACGGGTGAACTTGGAAAGTATCATTGGCCAGGAACGGTGGGAGGTTGCCACGAACACTACACCAAAGGCCCGTGTACAGAACCTGGACACTTATTTTTACCGGGTGGTGAATGCGGTTGCCATTCCGAACTACCTCATTACCATGAACCAACTGGAATGTGCTACCAGTTAGGTGAGAATATATATAGTAACATATAAAATATAAAATAGTACAATCGTTCGATGCTAATGGCTTATTAATACTTGAATACAGGTGGCATCGGTCCATGCTTGAAAGGACATCAATTTGTGGTAACGGATACGATAGCCAATGAAGCTATAATTCGAGCTAAATGTGTCTGTAAACCGGATCATGTTCTCTATGATAATGGACTCTGCTATAGGCTTTATACGAGGGGACCTTGCGAATATGGTCGCATGTTAATAAATTCCACGACTTGTGTTCCTACGCCCTGCAAACGTGGCCGATTGTACTTTCCTCGAGAGAAAACGTGTTATAAGATAGGAAGTAAAGGGCCATGCCCGAGTGGACAAATCGTCTTGTACGATTACAATGTGAGGCCATCTATCGATGGAATTAGCTACAACGGAGTGTGCGGATGCACCAAGGCGCTCAAGGACTCTGGAAAGTGCACCGAGGACAGCAACGATAGTTGCGAGTCTATCCCAGGGATGGTTCTGATAAATAAAACTTGCTACAAATTATATACGCAAGGTCCGTGTACAGCAGGAGAGTGGCTGCTTCCAAAAAGAATGCCAAAACCGACCTTATGGGAAAACGAATCGGAATCAAGAGCTAGCTGCGAATGCAGACCTGGATACAAAAGAATCACGGAAACTTCCCAAGTCTCGGAAGTAGAAAGTAACGATCTCCTTTCTTCGGGTGGCTGTGAGCCACCTACAGTGAGTTTAGCAAAGTTTCTCAACGAAAATGTTAAATTGATCAACTTTTGAGTCAGACAAATCAGACTATGCGCGCTCGTTAGCGCTAGTGATGAAGCAAATTATGCATATTTTTAAATAATACCTGTAAATAGTACTGTACAAATCTTATGCGTTAAGCTACTTTTCATTTTTACGTCTCCGTTTCGTAACCATTCCTATTTATTTAATCTCTTAAAACTATCAAAATTCGCGTCATTTCAATCCATTTTTATTTTCTGTATTCAAACACTTCGAGACCTATCGCGTAAACTTACTTTTAATTACTTACCTTTTCATTATACATAGTACCCTCGAAACAATGATCGATTTGTAAATATATGTAATTTATAGCAATACCTACTTTCCAAATATGATTCATTTTTAAGAATAAGAAATATCATACCTTGTAAACAGAAAAATACTCACTCGTTTTTGTGTTGCAGTTCGTGAATTTGTTGCTCGCTTCCCATCAATTCTTGATCCTTCGCCATTATTTCTCTCTCCAAGCCAGCTATTTTCTCCGTCTTCTCATCCAATACCATCTGACAAACATTATTTCGTTACATAATATTCATTTTTTTCTTTCAACTAGCTCCTACGCGGAAAAGTAACAGTGTATTTAAATACGCTACACCTCGAATACGCGCCAAATAATAATAACGCGTTCACATTTATGTCACTTTAATTTTATGTATACGGATCAAATAACGAGATCTAATCTTTACTCAAAACAAAAACAGTACTTCACTCACCAACAATTGATCCTTTTCGTGATCCAAATGCGTCATATTTGCTTTGTAGTTGTTAATTTCTTCCTGGAATTCTCTCACTTGATTTTCTAGCTGCAACTGCAGTCGCTCCATTGTTCTATTGCGATCCAACGCCTTATTCAATTCAGACTCCGATTGCGTTAATTGATTCTGTGCATCTCCCAATGCCTGATCAGTTTGATCTTGAAGCGCTCTACATACATTCATCGATTTAAAGAACCAACTACATCGTACCAAGGTAAAATCTAATAGTAAATTTAGTTCTCTAGCCAAAGAAAAGAAAAAAACATATACCGAAGTTGAAAATACTGGGTGCGTTGCGTTCCCAATTCTTGCTTGGTCCGTTTTAATTCTTCTCGCAGGTCTTGTAGCTGATCCTCCAAACCATTTATCGTTGCTTTTCGTGCTCCTTGTTTAAGTAAAAGTTCCTGACGTTCTTTCTCTATCTGCTTTACGCGGGCTTCTACTTCGGTCAAATTTTCTCTAAGACGTCGCTGCTCGGACGTATGCGCTTCTGCAGCCATCTATCGACCATTAATAAACGCGTTCGCATCTTTTTAATCGTTTCTCGATTCATACAATTACCTAAATAATACAATTACCTTCAATCTTTCACGTAACGCGTCACGTTCCTCTATTAAACGTTCAACATCGGCTCGTGCTATGTCTCGTTCGTGCTCTAAATGTTCAATGGTACCCTGGAAGGCCGTTCATTATATGTTCATTATATAAATAATCTTTACAACAAATTATTTGCGATTTCTTACCTTCATTTTGCTAGCGTCCCTCATATTTGATAGAGAACACTTGCACAAAGTACCGTGTTTACACGCATTGCACGCTCGATGAGATATTTTTTCCTCAGTTTTGTAATTTTCTAGACGTGTTTCTAAATTGCTTTTCTCACGAATTAATTCCTTCTTCTCGCGTTGTAATTCGTCCAATGCATTTTCCTTTTCGCTTAGGTGACGTTTTAATTCTCGAATTCGTCTCCATAAATCATCCTATTAAAAGCATTAAATATTTACCATATCGATTTTTGAACGAATAATTAAACAAATACAGTTAATAATCCAAAAATCTTACGTTATCCTTTTTAATTGCTTCGTTATGGTAATCTTTGGTGTTGTTACACTCGTCTTTATAAAAATCACGTTCTCTCCTCATCTGTTCGACTGTTTGTTCCAACTGAAGTAAATTTCAATAAATATATTTGAAGTATTTTAAATATGATAAATATGTACAACAATATTTTTTTTTTTATGGTACGTACACTATGTATTTGACTTTCTTTCTTGTCCAATTGTTTTAATATACTTTCATACTCGATACCATTCACATTTTGGAGAACTCTCTCTTTATATACTTCTCCAATGTCTACACCATTTTGTTTTGTTAAGTATTCCTTTGTATGTATCTGTTCCTTTAACAGTTTATTGCTATATTGTAACTGAATAACATCTTGTCTTTGTTTCTCATTCTCTTTGGCCAATCTTTCTATCTCGTCATTTAAATTCTTTTCTGCGAAATTATTGAATACATTTAAAGGCTTATCGGGTATAAAATAGAAATAGAAATAGAAATAGACATTTTATGTACCAATTACAGTTAGCTTGTTTATTCTATCTGTCATCTGTTTTTTTTCATCCAATGCAGATTCCAAATTACGTTGAATATTACGTTTCTCTAATTTACAAGCTTCGAGATCTGCTCTCAGTTCTTGTACTTCTCTACGCTCGACGGTTAATTCACCTTCCAATACGTGTATTTGTGTCGTTACATCTTGCAACTTTTGCTAAGTTAAAATAAATTTCATAAAAATACTAGCAGTGAAACAAACATAGCGTACTTGAGATTTATTAGTACTTGAAACATTAATTACTTGTAGTTTAGAGACTCTTTTATTATTTTCCTTAACTGCAGAATTGCAATCAGCTTCAACAGCTAATGCTATGTGATCTATGTCTCTCAATTCCTTTTCCAACTCTTCGTTTCGATCGGCAAGTTTAAGCGCTTGAGACATAGCATCGTGTTGTTTATTTAAAGCTTCTGTACCAGATATAAAATACACACATAAGTAACCCGTATAAACATTCGAGTAATCTTGATTTTATATGCCAAAGAATTTCATTCCATTACCTTCCAACCGATGTTCTAATTCTAATTTCTCTTGTTGTAGAATCTGCAATTCGTTAGCGCTAACGTGACCACTGGATGTTATAAAATTATTTTCGTTTTTTTTACAAGCGCAATCTTTAAAAACTGCAGAATATGGCCTACCCCCTTCTAACATTTTTTTTAATCGTATAATTTCTTTCTCCTTGGCAGTTAACTAGAAATATACATTTTTATAAAGCTTTTACGTTCATATATTTTTTATTCTACTTGTATTCAAATTTATAAATTGAAATGGATATACGTTTAATGTTTAGAGATATATTACCGCAAGGAAGTGGTTACAAGCACATTCGTGTGGTACAATGAAAATTAAAAAGTTCCAAACTACAACCCGAAACACTTCAAAGTCATGCAGATACAATTGTCGGTAATATACCTGACTTTTTAGCGTCTGTACATTGTCAGTTTGCAATGAGAGTTCTCCCTTTAATTTTGTTACCTCCACAGTTAAACAATTCATTTTATGATCCGCCATGTTGAGTAAATCAACAATTTTTGGTTCTGCTGTACTTAGAGTTGGCAATGGATTCGTTTTAGCTCCTGTTTTTGGTAATGGTTCGCTTTCTAGAATCGCTTTACGAAGTGGATAACAAGATCGTTTTTTAGAAGCTGCAACAATTACAACAAATACAATTTTGATTGTACAAAAATGTAAGTTCAAATACGTAAGAGGATAGAAACTGCTTACCTAATCCCACATTGTTAATAGTTGGCTTTAAACATTTTCCTTGGAGTTCCAAAATTTTTTTCGACTTCTTAGAAGATTCAGTCTCCAGTTCTTTAATTCTTTGTAAATTGCGCGAAGATGCCAATTGAAGATCATTACACTCGCGTTCTAATTTATATATTTCTTTCTTAGAATCTCTAATTTGCTTTTGATGACATTCCTTTCCTTTTATTAATTCTGAGTGAAGCTGATTGCATTCTTGTACTAGTCTTGCATTGTCACATTTATAAGGATCAACTGCCAATTGTAACTGTGAATGCGCCTACATATGCATAGAAGAAATTATATTATATAAACATACGCCAATCTTTGTATACTTTGCTATCGATTGTTCTACTAAAGGATTCCTCACATTTCACCAAACAACTAATAGAACTTTGACAGTGTCAATTTGACATTATACAACTTTTATATAGAGGACATAATAACTCGTAATTAATCAAATTTGCATAATATTAAACAAATTATATTTAACAGTTAAAAATCTAGTAATCTTAAGTCACAAATCCTCGAGTACGTACCTCAATGTTTTCTTGTGCGATACTTTTAAAATGCTTCAAGCTTTCGGTTGTTTGTATAAGATCAGCCAGCAATTTTTCTATCAAAGGAAGAGTATCCAAAGAAAGTGCATACTTGTATCCTAAACTATCTAAATGTTTACGAATGGTTCTATATCTAGCTGCTATATTGAAATCATCATCTGTATTCATTTTCATTGAGTTTACAAATAATTCTTTTTATATTATTTGTCAAACCCTTGTTATTTCCGAGTTATGTTATTTTACTATAGCATTCATATTTACATAACACTTGCAAAGTCTTCTTTAAAGGTACTAGCGTGTATACTGGTATGTACATTTATGTAAAATTTATTTCAAAATAAATTTAATTATATTTATCATATAATTTACAAGTAATATACCCCACCAGAGAGCTACCGTACTCGTCTAAAAATAAGTATAGCGATTATAGATATCCTCTAATAACAATTTAATATATATCAGTTCAGTGCTTTGCTTTATTATTTTTATTTACACTGCGTTATTGTTTTGATACACTGCATATATACTTGGTTCGGTGGATTTAGACCAGTATTATATACATGTGTATACACTCGTACGAGTGCCCGTCTACCCATTCCGTGCTCGTAGGTCAGTAGTATCTATCGAATTTTCGAATTCATGTTTTCAATATTTTCATTAGGAATAGTAGTAAGAAACTATGTAAGGTAAAGTTTATATACCTTTGTAATAGAAATTGTGCACACAGTGGTACGAAATGAGCAAGAAAGGCTCATGTACTTTAAATAAAAACAGTAACAGTAATCGATATTTCACATTTATGGCGCCATCTAGCGGCACGAGGTGGGAACTATTTCACGACAAACTTAGGAAGTTTGCCGAGAGATGGCGCCACGTTTTTTCAGTATTTTCATTTATTTAAAAAACTTGATGTCAGTAATTTGTTAGTGCAGAAATCAACAATTTGATGTTGAATTATGATAATTACGATGTAAAATTAAATGAATATGTAGAATTTTGGAAGCTAAGATCAGAACTCCAACCGCCATAGTGGCGCCATCGGTGGCAAATCGTCCAAGTTTGTAGCGAACATAG
>NC_071979.1:10917891-10946577 GCF_026283585.1 Hylaeus volcanicus | reverse complement strand
GATGGCGCCACTAACTAAAGGGACAATAATTAATGCTGCATTAAATAACTATTCATTAAAAAGATAAACTTAACAAACGACCTATTATATTTTAGCATTATAAAGTAAGGAATAGTATTAATTATGTATTTATCAAAAATAAAGAATATTTGATTAAAATGTGTCGGTGGCGCCATCGATGGCAGTGGGAACTATTTTCCCTATAAACTTGAGCGTTTTGCTGCTACATGACGCCACTGTGTAATTTAACTGGGAGATATATATACATATGCATATACATATGTATATATATGCATGCATATACATCTACATTCTTTGAATTCACTGTTCAGTTTTATTCGTTCGCAAACATTTACTAACTAGAATTAATTAAAACAAACGCCATTCCTGAATAGCCAGCGTTAGACATAGACGTACATTAATGATCCTTTCAATTCTTATTAGTATGTTTATATGCAAAGGGATATTGTCTGTGGTTGTTGCTTTCACGCACTCTCACGCTGGCATTTATGAGTCGTCCGAGTTGCGCACGTCACTTGTTTATTCGCTACCTACCCGTGGAATCATGCAGAATGCAGCAGAAGACTGATGCAGAGTCTGCTGACAGAGGCACAGAAGCTCAAAGAAACTTGTTCGCATCGTGTTTTCATTTCGTACTCTGACAGTCCATTCAAATTTAAAAAATGATTGACACGCTTTGTTTACTACATGCGGCGATACGATTGCGAAACAGTGTTTAAGAATAATTGTTCCATTGTGCATGGTTAAAAATGAGAGATTTAGAAAAATGAGTGTTCAATCAAACACATTTGATACGTCGCAATATTACATGGAAGCACGACTCGCGAATATAGCTACATGAAAAAGTATTGAAAAGTAGCTAATAAAAAATGAGTTCGTTTGATTTAAATATGCCGCACGCGGACAAAATTCTTCTGCTTCTCGAGGAGCTCTGCGACCTCTCCTATCCTTATGTGCAGCAAAAGTTAAACAAATACGTAAGTAAAGTACTTAATGTCAACATTCTTTCTATGCACAATTTTTCGCGGCACGCTTGCATTTTTTTGAAATGGACGGTGGTCGTTGGTGAAAGTAAATTTTACCGACGAAATTATTTCTTTAAAAAGGTATCGTTCTAAAGAAACAAAAATGAAAAATTAATGTTTTTTATTTTATTTGTGAAAAGCTTATAATACATTTACAGGATTAATTGTTTTTTTTTTTTAAATGTTCACAAAACTGCAAGAAATACTTATGACGCTACTTATTGATTAAGCTAATTACCATGTATGATTTTAATTATATTTTTTATTGTTTTAGATACAAACTGAAACAAACTCAAAGTTATCTTTTCTTGTACCAATTTTAATAGAGTCAGAGGAAATGGTGATCCATGTGATCGGAGAAGAAATTTTAGGTAGAGAAATAAGATTTCCTGTAAGTAAAATGTTTAATTACACCTAGTATTTACTGTTTGTTTTATTTCATATTAATGTTGATACAATTATTGTCGAAACATACAAGTAAGATACATTCGGATGAATTTTACAAATTGTTTTCATAATTTTCTTATTCTATTATTTTTTAATATACGTGCAATAACATTAATCTCGTGAAAAATAATAGTTTCAAGGATTGTTCCACATTGGAAATAAAGTCTGCTTAACGGTATCTAATCCTCAAACATAGTACTTAGAAACCTACATAAAAGAAGCCATACGTAAAAATACTATTGATATAACACGGCAAACCTTTCTTATAAGCCGATGGTAAATGTTATCGTCTACAATGATAATGCTTATTTCTGTTCACACTTTTCTAGGTAATGTTATTGTACACGTTTACAAAGTTTCTTCCAATTTTGATGAAACAAGCAAAACGTTATAAAATTCATTTTTCGATATGACTGTAGTACCAAAATGTTCGTTTAAATTTTATATTGATTTTTTTTACAGGTGTCGAATAATATCTTATACAAGACTATACAGAATAAGGAACCGGTAACCATGGATATCGAAACGCTCGACGACGAATTATTACGTCATCTTCGGCCGATATGTCCAACGTCAAATTCATTTTTAACGATACCTATACAACATCCAAAGCAGAATCATGTAGCACTGGTAGTATCTCTGGTTAACGACGACGACAACAACAAAGAAAAAACTGCACATAGTTGTATAGAAATTGTTCAAGAATGTTTTAGGTACAAGATTACTTTTACTATGTTAAAAGAATTAATCGAGTCTCGAGTCAAATCTACGAACGTATCGAACGATTTGAAATTTGTAATAATTCTCTTTAGATATAATTACAAATTTTTTCTTCAACGTAGATTCTGCCTAGGATTTCTTTTAAATTCGTTAACATGTTACGAAGAAACTCGACTGAAACGCCAGTGTCAAAAGTTACTGGCTGTTTCTAGGAAACTTTTTACCCATTTAGGTAATGTTTCTTTATAAGTAGAATAATCACCGTAATGTTAAAAAATTCATTAATATCCATAATATTGATATATCGATAAACAGGAGACTTTTCCGATCTTTTACGAGAAATAATGGCGGAAGTCAGAAATTTAACAAACGCCGAGCGATGTTCGTTATTTCTTTTGGACCCCGATCAACAAGATTTAGTTGCTAAAGTGTTTGACGGTATTGCCATGAAAGAAGTAAGCGCTACTTTTTCAAGACAAAACTTATACTTTATAAATAAAGTTAAAGATCCAACTGTTTGTAGCCTGTGAAGGAAATGAGAATACCGATAGGGCAAGGTATAGCAGGTCATGTTGCAACCACTGGCATGTTAATTAATATTAGAAATGCCTATGAACATCCTCTTTTCTATCGTGGAATAGATGAAGTGACAGGCTTTAGAACTAGAAATATTTTATGTTTCCCAATTAGGGACGAAAATGGAATTGTTGGTAAGCGAAAGTTTAACTATCGTTTACTATAAACGGAAAATTAAGATTTTGTCAAGATCATTGCTATTTTGAACTTTAGGAGTTGCGCAACTCTGTAACAAAAAGGATGGACTATATTTCGATGTTTTCGACGAAGAAGCCGCAACAGCATTTAGTATTTACTGTGGAATTTCTATAATGCATAGTATCGTTTATAAAAAGATGCAAGATGCCCAAGCAAGAAATAAGCTCAGCAATGAAGTAATGATGTATCATATGAAGGTAAGAAATTTATTAAATCGTAACGATTTTAAATTACTCGTAACCAACTGTTCTAACAGAAATATACTTAAAGGTGGAAGAAGACGCTGTTCAAGCGCTATTGAATTGCAAAGACGAACACAATATAAAAGATTTCGATAAATTCCAGTTTACTCCTAGAAGTGTACCTTACAAGCATATACCCTGTTATACGATCAAAATGTTCAATGATTTAGGTCTTATTAAACACTGGAAAATGAAATTATCAACTCTAGCTAGGTTTATATTATATGTTAAGAAGGGATACAGGGACGCACCTTATCATAATTGGGTACACGCATTCTCTGTGGCACATTTTGCGTATTTACTGATGAGAAATTTGCATCTCATTACCGACAATTATATGACACATTTGGAAGCATTAGTTTTTTTAGTATCCTGTTTGTGTCACGATATAGATCATAGAGGAACCAATAATTCATTTCAAACTAAATGTAGCACGGTATTGGCTAGCCTCTACAGTTCCGAGGGTTCTGTAATGGAGGTAAACCAACATTTTTCATAATGAAAATATGACAATTCCGTTTCGCTATAACAAATTCACTTTTCTATAAACCAACAGAGACATCACTTGGCACAGTCTATGTGCATTTTAAATACCGAAGATTGTAATATATTTGAAAATTTTAATAGCAACGAATACAGTGAAGCATTAGACTTGTTAAGAAACAATATACTCGCGACCGATTTAGCGTCCCATTTTCGCACCGTAGAAAAACAGGAAGAGATGATTAGAGAAAAGTACGATAAAACGGATCCCAAGCAACGAAAACTATTTTTCGATATGCTTATGACGTGTTGCGACTTGAGCGACCAAACCAAACAATGGAAAGTTTCGAAAAAGACTGCAGTGAGTAGAAAAATTACATATACTGTACTGTAATAAATTCGTATTCGTATAAACGAAATTCGAAAACGTTACATTTGAAATGTTTATATGCTGCATGTTTATTGCATCTTATATTAGGAACAAATTTATGATGAATTCTTCTCACAAGGGGACTTGGAAAAAAGTATGGGTAGTTCTCCTATCGAAATGATGGACAGAGAGCGCGCGTCGATACCAGACCTACAAGTTCAATTCATTACAAATATAGTTCTTCCACTTTTTATGTGAGTGTACAACTTTCAACAAAACTTTCAACAATTGCACAATCAATATATTAAAAAATAATATATTTTATTTTATTCCTCAGTAACGTTTCCATATTATTTCCGATGGTAGAACCACTGGTTCATGTGTTAAAAGAAAATCGAGATTTGTGGCAAGTGTCTAAAATTGTATTTCAAAAATACACGAAAGCAGGAATGAAAGGTATCGATATTTTACTAGATCCTACTTTCGAAGAAGAAGTCCTACAAATCTATACTCGGTGCAATAAGGATTCGTCGCGAATCTCTACAATCAACATAGAGTTGGAGGAAACGGAAAGTAATATTAAAATGATTGATACATCGGGATAGAGGATTTAATATGTTTTTCATGAAAAAGAATTCGTGACATATATAAATCGTGATAGTTTTTATAATTCAGAAGCAATAGAAGAGCTTGTTAATTACCAAATATATGTAGATCGACTGAAATTTGTTTATTAGAAGAGCGCTGGCGTTCTGAAAAATATTTATTGTATGATTAACGTGTATTCAAATGTTATTTAATATTAGCTTTCTTTTGTATCGTATCGTATGTACATGCATGTGTTCGCAAGTATGTTTTGTTTTACTCTCACCAGATAGGCACATCGAGGTACCATTACATACCTCAAACATATACTGCCTACGTAACCACCTAACATTTTTGTGTGTCATGCTATTTAATCTTTTTTTCAAGTATATTAAATAGCATTGAGAAACAAATGAAACATAGTTCCTAGATTCCTACGTATACTTCATGGAGAAATATATGTATATACGATATACCGATTCGCCGTATTGTTTCAAATTTCACGTTTAATTAAAACTGTTGTCAATTAAATTGTTTGAATTTTTCATATAGTATACATATAGTATAATGTCTCTGACCAATTGTAATTGAAATTGCAATAATTTTCAGATTTTATTTTTTTTTAAAGATAGATAGGTATTTTTCTTTAAAAAATAAGTTACAAAAATCTAAGTGCAATTAAACGAAATACATTAGTCTGTACAATCGTATTTACATCAAAATCTTTTCTATATAAAAAAGGGTAAAATATAATTATAGAGTAATGTAATTTAATGTGATAAATAATTATGCTATTACATGAGAGTGACACGTTATACACGAACACATAAGATTAACAGTCCCATTTAAGTTAAAGTACAAGTAGAATTTAACTTAAATTATACAACATTTGTATAAATCATAAGATCAAGATTGTAAATTTTACCGTAATAATTTTTTAACAAAATTTTTGTTGAATTTCTCTGTATCGTTAGATTACTTGTTTTAATAAACTAAAATTAAATGAGAAACTGTCAAAAAGATTTATTTGATTCGTAACAATTATTGGACTCTTAATGGAAGGTCTCTGTCTAGTTTGAATCTATGGTCAACATCATCGATGGTAAAACGCTCAAGTTTCTCATAAAATAGTTACTTTTCTTACTGGTAGTATTGATTATTATTACTATTATTATTATTATTATTATTAGCATTATTAATTACAAGTATTGGTATAGTTCAGTGCTCACCAATTTGTCCGAATTTGATCTTTCTCTTGCCTAGAAAATTAACACGCGTTCCAGCATTAGTATATTTCAGTGTCTCTAATTTAGGGGAAAATGGCGCGCCCGGGAAAATAGATGGCGCTAAGAAAGCCGATTCAAATTCAACCGAAAAGTCGTTAGTCGTTATAGACTGGATGAAAGAAACTTGCATCCTTCCTGCCGCACCACGAAATGGAGATTGCCGTTAAAGTTTGTCCTTTCCTTTATGATTTATGTCATTAAGGTATACTAAACGTCTAGTTTGTGTGTTTTTCTCGTGAAACTTACTCGTAACAATTGATCGCATCTTAAGAAACACAAGAGGTAAATATTTCAACGAATTAGTTTGGTTAAATATATTCTTCTTCGTATATGTACTCTCTCTCCTTCTGATAATCGTCCTGTACATTTACATGTGTATATATATATATATATATTAAAATTACGAATATTTTGTAGATTTCAAACATGGCTAACAAGGACAAAGTGAAGACAATGATCGTTAACGATATGTTAAACATTTGTAATCATTGTACGGAAGTTAAGGAACTTATCAATGAAAATCTAAAAGATACGATGGAATATTTAAATGCTTTGCTCACTCAAATTCCACAATCAACGTTTGGCCCTTTAATTTCAAAAACACCAAAACCTCTAAGGAAAAAAGGAGCGCAACGTATCGAAACCATTCCAGAAGATGACGTTGTCGATTGTACATTACCGAGCTCTGTTACTATGAGCATTAAAGGGAAAAGTAATGATAACAGAGACGAAACGATGAATGGAAACATTACGGAAATGATGGTTGGTCGAACAAAAAGAGAAGCATCAAAGAAAGCGGCAGACAGTATTAAGAGACAACAATCGATAACGTTGAATACAAAATTACGAAGACCGCTGTCACCTGAGGAGGATAATACTATTATAAAAGTCTGTATTGTTAATATTTTACTACGTATATAATAATATGTATATATATGTATATATATCTTTAATATGACAAAATTACCAACATTAAATAATTTTTTCGAATTTTTAGGAGATACGTAAGACTCAAAGTAAAAGAAAAAAGTCTGCCAAAAGTAGCTCTGACGAAGAGTCATCTCAAGGTCCTAGGAAGCATAGTAAATTAGAAGAAAATGTACTTGGAGAAAGCACTGCGAAGAAAACCGAGGATACAAATTTGCAGAATAATATTTCAACGAACAACACGACGACACTTCAGAATAAAAACGATAAGAAGGAAACGTTAAGAAAGTCATCGATAATGTGGCACTCTACTAGAAAGAGAACTTTGTCGCAAAATCACAATTTAAGTAACAAGGAATCTAAAACCATTAACGATACAGTTATCGCTCCTAGAACGGAAGTTATGGAAGAGCCCTCCATGTACGAAGATGCGATCGAGAAACCTATTCCTATCATGAACTCCACAATGAATTTGAATTCTACGATTACCATGCAAAAAATGATGAATGCAACGGTAGTTTTGGAACCTTTGTCAGCGATTAAACTGAACGAAACTGTGACGATTACTAAAGCCATTGGCAGTGTTCCAGAGAAGAAGAATCAACAGAAGACAAATCGACCGATGTCCGAATCTAGATCATCTAGAACATCGAAACTTTCGTCACCTTCTTTGAAAGCCCTGCAGGACAGGATGCATCCGTTAAAAGAAGTTGTAGAAGACAAAGAATTTAATGATTTAATAACGGATGACGAATCGTCGCCTGAAATAAAAAAATCCAAAGCAAACGTTAGACACGAAGGTAGAAAACGGCAGAGACCTATTGTACACTCTGTATCGTCGAGCGAAGATGAAATTCTTAATACACCTGCGAAACCAACTTTGAAGGAGGTGAACACGACCACAGTTCTCCAAGAAGTAAAGGCCAGTTACAAACCAAACGCTTTGTTCAGTCCTTATGCGAAGGAGTCTGTAAAAAAGAGGGTCGAGGCATTCGAGCAGGCAGGTCTGAACAGTCCAAAAGTTGAGGTCGATGTACCAACTAGACTTACCAGAACAAAAACACGAGCTATAGCCGCTGCGCAAGCCGAATCTTCGGAAAGTACGAAGACTATGGGGAAGACGGTTGTTCAGAAATTAGCACGGAAATCGCTCGCGAAAGCTAAGAAAATCTCGTTAGCGAAGTATGCCAAGGACACGGATGAATATAAAGAGAACAAAATGCTATCGACGCAAAAGATTAGTAGAATAGCAGCTGCTCCTGCCGAGAAGGTGAATCAAAAGTACGTACAAAAAACGACACCGTTGGGAAAGACAAAAATTCAGCTGCCATTGTCTGTTAACCGTATCGCGAACACGCCCGCGAACAGTCAAATCATTGGAAACCATACCAAGGCTTTGAGTGCAACGCGTTCGAACATCATTACATCGGTGGATTCTTTCATTCATTCTGTCAAGTCTGTAAATAAACGTAACTCGATAGAAAAAATAGAGGAGAAGAAACGGAAAATGAACGACGAGGTTGCACGGAAGAAACGCGAAGAGGCGCTAAGACTTCAAACGGAAGAAAAGAGAAGGAAAAGACAAGAAAAAGAATTGAAAAATAAGCTGGCGAGAGAAGCAAAAGAAAAACAGGAACTGGAGAAACGTCACAAGGCCGAAAAAGAAAGAGAGGAGAAGGCACGTTTGGCGCAACAAATGCAAGAGAAGCAACGCGAGGAAATGGAAAGGAAACGTCTAATTCAAATTCAACGAGCCCAGGAGAAAGAAGAAAGGAGGAGACAGGAAGAGCAACAACGTTTACAACGTTTGCAAGAACAAGAAGAAGCGGAACGTCTGTTGGCAGAGCAAAGACGTCGCGAACAAGAGGCCGAGAAACGAAAAGAAGCCGAAGCAAGAGCTCAGCAACAAGCTGCTGCCGAAGCATTGAGAGCTAAAAACCAAGTTCTTATAGCGCAAGCAAAATATGCCAGCAAACATAATCAGGGTCCAACGAATTACATTTTGGACAGTGAACCCGATGAAGACGAATCTGATGATGAAACCAGACCAAAGCATGTAATTCCGTACTGGGCACAGCCGCATATTCGTAAAACACAATTGGCGATGCAACGATACATTCCCGATAAAGCAGTCTCCAGATTTTTCGACACGAAGAAGTGTACACCAGACTTGTCTGAATTGTTCCAAGGTATAGATAGAAATAGATTGAAGCGCACATCCAGTGCGATTTGGAAAACCCCGCCGCGTTATTCCATGATGGAAACCGAATGAAAGGTATAGTTTGTCGAAGGCAATGTTGTTAAATTCGTGTTGTGCCTTATAATGAAAGTGCTTGTAATTCCATATGCACTGTGTGCGATATAAGAATGACCTTATATCACATCATTGTTGAAACAATCGATTTAACATTAACAGAATGTAAGACTGCGTTTTCTAAAGATGCCATGTGAATAAGTGCTACTATTTTTTACAATTTCAATCAGACTCTACCGTATTATTCCCATTTATTTTTTGATTCTTTGTATTGGACAAAAAATACTTCATGTAATTAATTAATATGAACCGTGGTATCAAAGTATTTTAATGAAATAAATATTATTTAGTTCCGTCAGTCTTTATTATTTTACGCAACGTCGCTTTTCGTAGAACATTGCTCCACAGTCTTCTTTTTTTTTCAATTGTGTTTTCTACTAAACAATTTTATACAAATATACGTATAGTTCCGCAAATTCAGCAAATATAAATTTGAACGACTTACGTCAATTCTTTTTGTTTTTCCAGAAGCGATGGTAATTTTGGCGTTTTAACAATTTCCAAAGGTCTTAATTTTAAATGTGTGTATATAGGTATCTGTAACATTTGTTCGATTAAAGTATGTTCTGGTCAAGAGAATTCTGATAAATTTGCTCTATGGTAAAGAGAAAATTGTATAAAATAAAAGCATATTTACATATGGTAAAGAGCCATCCAACACCGGATAATCGAAGAAAAGCATCAAGACTGATTTATTCATAACCGAAATAGTAAGTTTTCTTCCGTCTATCGTGGGGTGTTGACGTTCAGGGATCAAAGCTTTCTCAAAATCCGATATATCGGTTTCAGATTCAGTTGCGGTTTTCCTCACGCCTCCCTTGAGAACCTTTTTAAAACACAACGCGATCAACGATTCATTCTTACTTAGAACATATTAAATTACCTTCATGGTCGTAAAACTAGCAAATCTCTTAATATCTGGTGGAAGTCTGTAATCATGGAAATACTTGTACGCTGGAATTGTAGGTAAAATTGGCAACCATGCTTTGCACGTTCCAAAGGTTGATATGTAACGTCCTCCGAGTGTCCACAGACGTACTGTGCGATCTGTGCTGCCACTTGAGAATAATACAAAGAAATCACTTTTAACTTGTACGAGAAATTAATATTAAAATGAAGGATAATTGATATTTATTACCTAGCAATAATACGTGCGTCGGGAATTATTTGAACGGACATGACAGCCATATCGTGCCCCCGCACAGAAGACAGTAACAGTGGCAAAGCCTGATTCCGTACTGCTCTCTTAGCTCTTCCGTTTATTTTATCTTTCCATAAAAACGGAAACTCTAATCGTAAAAGAGGCATGCATGTCTTAGGAGAATTTGGTGTCAAGTAATTCGCAAGATACCAAACTTTGATGTATCCAGCGTTATGCCCTAGATCAATTTTAGTAAGATCATCTGTAGTTTTAAATAAGGACTAACGTGTTCTAAAAGTTTATTGTTCTTTTATACTTTTGTACAATGACGACAATGTTAGATTTTATGAACCATAATCCCTATAATAAATCGTTTGATATATGTATATTTTTACGTAATTATAATTGTGTATTAAATTTCTATACGATTACGAGAGATTAATATTATATATAAATAATGTTGGCAAGTTTACAATCAATAAATTTCAATTTGTAAAAGAAATATATGTATGTTACTTCTCTCTTTTCTTTTCTTTTCTTTTTTTTTTTACCTGTTACAAGGAAACGATTCTCAGGATCGGTTGTTAACGATAACGCACAGTCACCTACAGAATGAATAACTGAAAAAGCTTCTAAAAATCCACCGGCAGGATGATGGCTCCATACTTGTATTAAACCCGAGTCAAGGGATACCAATAACGTCCCAATATTAGGCCCTGTAGGCCGTGTACTTAAAAATATCATAGCGCGAACAGCAACAGTTCTTATTAAATTTAATATCGACTCCTGGTGTTTAGAAGCCTTAGAACGTGTTCTACGCATAAAAGTTTACATAGATTCTTATAATCATCATATACATATGTATAAACGATATCGTTACCTGGTTTTAAGAGTAACTTGCTCTTCCTCGTTTTCCTTAAATTTACTTGATTCAATCGTCTTCTCACTCTTCTCATATTTTACGTTAAATCTATACGACACATTACTCACATTGAATAGTTTTCCATTGGATATTATTAGAGAAAGTAGAGAAATGTATACTACATATGTATACGTATCATATCACCTAGTCATTGGATCGTAAACTTTATATTTTCTATAGGGTTGACCCGTTTCTAATCTCCAAAGTATTATTTCTCCGTTATAAGTTGCCGTTGCCAAGACTTGGGGATACCAGATGGCAGAACAAAGAATATCATCGGTATGCCTCACTCCCCAACTCTTTTTATATGTATTCGTATCAGAGATCGCAAATTCTATAACTTGACGATTCCAACCGCTGGATAAAACTCGACTTTCAACCCAAGCTAAACTTGTTATTTCGCTTAGTGTTACGAAGTAAAGCAAATGTATTCAATTAATATATGAAAAGTGATTTTATAAGAAAATTGTCAAGTACGAGAAATACGTACCAATTATTTTCAACTGCCATGTTTCGTAAACAAGTACCCGTATTAAAATTCCATATTTTTAGTGTTCCATCGCGAGCACCCGTCACTAACAACTGTTCAGATTCATCGAAACAAGCAGCAGTTATTTCAACATCGTGATACTGACCGTACAAGAATTGACTGTGTGCATGCGTTACTAAATACAAACGATTTCCAAGCCATGGGTCCCAAACTATTATACAAGAGTCCAGTCCAGTAGAAACTACCTAGGTTTAGAATGAATTAAAAATTTGGTATGGATAATATTATACATATGCTATGTATAAGAGGGTCGCATCCCTCTATTTGGAAAACACTGTTATAAATTATACATGTAAAGAAGTAGTACCACTTTATAAAGATGATTGTATAAAACACAGCTGACTGGTTTTGTGTGAGTAAAGCCATCAGACGTTTCTTGGTCGACTATAGGTTCGCAAATGATCACTGCAATCATAGTACTAGCAATGATCATCTTGTGATTTAAGGAATTGTAAACTATGGTCATCGATGTATGTTCACCTAATTCGCTGGGCAGGCCATTGTATGTCTATAAAGAAAAATAAAATAGTATAGAAGAATACATGTATATGGTCAATGGAATTGTTTATTTTTGTATATAGCAGTAGTTGAAACCTGAATGCAAGATTGAGCTAATACGTCCCACACTTTGATGCATCTATCTTTTGATAAAGAGTACACTCGTTTTCCAGTATTTTGAGTAACCAAAGCACAAATAGCTGCATGATGACCTTGAAAAGTACTGTTCGCTCGTCTTGTCACAAAGGGGTTCCAAACCCGAACTATGCAATCCGGACCACCAGTTACCAACGTTTGGCTTTCTAAATATTCATATTTTTCGTTATATTAGAATGCGCGGATTAGAAGAATAAAATTAGAGGGCTCGGTTCGTTAAAAGTACCCTCACAAACGGTAAAACAAGATATGCCCATGTTAACTTTAAATCTGTATTGAATTCTTGATCCTGTGAGATCGCTAATTAAGAGAGAACAACTGCAACATCTGCTGCTGGACACAAAAGCTTTGAGACTATCGTAATAAGCTACCTGCTTCACCCAGTCTGTGTGAATTTTCTTAAATTCTGTAACTTTCATCCCTGGGAATTCGCCCTAAAACATTTTTAATCATACTGTAACGGAAGATACGATGTAAAATAAAAACAAAACATTGAATATTAGTATGGATTTACCTTAAGAACAGCTTCATAACGAATGAAACAAGTATCACGTTGAGGTTCTTGACTAAATGGTCCTCTATCCACAGGACAAAAAGAGATAATTTTAATAGATCCATTCATATCTCCGAGTACAATATACGAATCTTCTTTGATATTTTTACTGAAGTAGTAATTCATACAGGTTACTGCTTTTTCTAAGCCTGATATCTAAGTATTAATACCAAAGCATTAATACGATATACAAGAGATATATTATTTATGAAGACAGTCACTGATATCATCGAAAATGTAACAAACCATTACTCGAAGATCAAATTTTCTCGCCACTGTATCGTAAAATCTCAAATCGCATTCAGTAGAACTCGTACACACTATCTGTACATCAGGCATTACGATCATATCAGTTATTAAGGTTTGTTGTACTCTTAAATACGCTGGAACGGTAGAAATGATAGTAATTTAGAAAAACAATAAAGACACATTAAGCATTAAAAAAAATACTAACGATTTACAGATTGTACGCCACGTACATATTCTAAATCCAACGACCAATAATTTATGATTCCTTCCTTAGTTACCGTTAAGTAACATCCCCTTTGAAAACCTATAGTTCTGTCCTAGAGATAAGTGAAAAAGAACTTTCGATTAAATGTACACATTAGATTATAAGGTATACGTAATTATTGAAAATAATGGTGATTTATTTGAATGTCGAGCTGTATTCGTACAGATAAAACTTCGGGACAAAAGATAATTTTGTGTATAGGTGTACGATGATGGGATTTTAAAAGTTGAGGCATGCTTGTTATTGGAAGTTGCAATATCTGCCATTGTAAAGCAGTGTCTTTTTTCTGAAACTCCACTAATAAATAAGAAATAAATTCATCCCACGTAATGTTTCCATCTCTTTTTAAGTTCACCTGTAATTGATAAATAAAAAGATGTTAATTACCAGAATACAGTAATAATTATTTTTCTCGCACTCTTACTTTTTTAAATAGTATTTCAAATTCATCCATCGACAACTTAATATGTAATATATTTTCGAAAGCATCGTATAATTGGGAAATGTTCATTTCCTCGCTCTCTGAAGTCTATAAATTATCATTTTAAAGTTAAAAATTAGTCAAATTGGATTGGTTATGCAGAACAATTAATATATCAATATTTCTGATAAACCGTTTAATCTTTTGAAATTTACCAAAAAGGCTTCGTGCAGACGTATCAAAGATTCTTCTGTACATTGTTCCTCTATACTTTTTCTTTTAAAGAAATCGTCAAAAGCTTGTTGAATGCTAAATAAAAAATGTAAATATACGTATACATATGTTCATATTTGTGTTATACAGATATCGCAAAATATTATTAATTTCGATAACAAATATTCGGACCTAATTGTATTCGTAGCAAAACTTTCCATTATTTGTAGTATCAATTGCAAGTTACATACGATTCATAAAAAGAATAATTTAAAGAAAAAAGAATAATTGAAAAAAAAAATATAATCTTTTTCAAATTTTGGTGTATACAATAAAGTTGATTGAAACACATGATAGTGTTTTGTTATTTTTTAAATGTAATTTATCATCATGAAAAATCACGATATTATATGAATTTCAGTGATTCTTTTAACGAATTATATTTGTATAAAATATAATGTTGATCTACCCTTGGTTTATGCAGATAGGGTTATAAGCGAAATAATCAATAAGTTCATACATGGAAAATTCGATTATCTACTACACTTAGTATACTTAGGTATATTTAGATACAATACAATACCATGGTATAAGTTTGTTTCTTATTATTCGATCAGCTTTTCTAATTATTCTGCATTGAATTTTCTATGAACGTATGGAGCTGTTTAAAGCTCTAAGTTTCTTCAGTAGAGGAAAGTATGAAGAATGTGCAACAATATGCACAGACTTATTAAGAAAAAATCCATTAGATCAGGTATACTTCTTGTTAATGTACTGCAATAGTTATTTACCATCTGTTTCTTATCAAAATATAATATTCTTCAGGCTATTTGGGTGTTAAAAATGCGTGCCTTAACGTTACAAGTATATGTAGACGACATTGAAGGCGAAGAAGAAGGAATTGCTGAAAGTTTACTAGATAACTATACGATATCCTCCATGCCTAGGCCAGGAACATCCTTAAAAAACCCTGGTACATCACATATAGGACAATACCTTCGACCAAAAACACAGTCAGGTGTGGTCTAGAAACTTTTAAACAACTTTGAATAGTAGAATATAGTTAGAAAGCTCGTATAAAAATAAATATAAATTTTAAAAACATGATACTTTATAAAGGGAGGCCACTGACAGGAGTTGCGAGACCAGCTACTCAATCTGCAATGTCTCAATCTGTTGAGCAAACATTAAGAACACCGAGAACTGCTATGACTGCCAGACCGATCACTGCAAGTTCTGGTCGAAGTGTTAGGTACAATTATTATTATGGATTAATCTGATAACTATTGTAACAGAAAATTAAATTTTAATTAATGTATAGATTAGGTACAGCATCTATGTTAACAGAGCCTGGAGGACCTTTTATACAACTCTCACGTTTAAATATTTCCAAGTATGCAAATAAACCCAGTATCGCGAAACCACTGTTCGAATACATATATTACCACGAACATGATGTAAGATACGTAAGTATACATACGCATTTAATAAACACGTACGCTTTACATTTAATTTAAATTACCATAATACTATTCACAGGCACTAGATTTGGCAGTTCAGGCAACGCAAGTGTGTCAGTATAAAGACTGGTGGTGGAAAGTACAACTTGGAAAATGTTATTATAATTTAGGATTAATAAGAGATGCAGAGCAGCAATTTAAGTCGGCATTGAAAGATTGTAAATCCATTGAAACGGTGTTGAGGCTTGTTAGAGTTTACATTAGATTGGATCAGCCGTTGGCTGCTTTAGATGTATGTAAAAAAGGCCTTGAGTATTTTCCTAACGATGTAAATATTCTCACCGAAATGGGCCGTGTATTCGATGGTCTGAATAATGCGAGCATGTCGTTGAAATATTATAAGATCGTTGCTCAGGAAGATGCTTCGCATACAGAAGCGATAGCTAGTATCGGGATGCATCATTTTTACAATGATCAACCAGAATTGGCATTACGTTACTACAGGTAAACACAAATAAAAATATAATAGTTAAAAATGATTTGAAATGCAACATTATCATATTATCTACGCAGGCGATTATTACAAATGGGTGTATACAACGTAGAATTGTTCAATAATCTTGGATTGTGCTGTTTTTATTCTCAACAATACGACCATGTTATATCGTGCTTTGAAAGAGCGCTTAATCTCTCTACCGATGAAAATATAGCTGACGTATGGTATAATATTTCTCACATTGCTCTTGTACGTATACAATTGAAATGCCCTCGTAAAAGAACTTCTTTTGTTGAAACTTGTTTGGTGAAAGAATCACTTAAAAATAATTTCAGACAGTAGGTGATATAACAATGGCGGAAGAATGTCTAAAGCTAGCTATTATAAGCGACAATAGACATGCTTTGGCATACAATAATCTTGGTGTGATAAAAATACGTAATGGAAATCTAACAGCTGCGAGAACATATTTTCATGCTGCAGCCAACATTGCTAATTTTATTTACGAACCTCACTTTAATAGTGCTTTCTTAGCCTATGATGTAACGTATTACATATTATAATATACTCTACTTATACAATAATACATTCTTATTAGTTGAAATTCCATAGGTTGGAGATCTTCAAACATGTTACATCGCGGTACAAAAGTCTTTGAGCGCGTATCCTGCTCACTGTGATAGCAAAATCCTCCTCAAAAAATTAGAAAGATATTTTTCTCACATGTGAAGTTTCTGGTAAAGAGAAAGGAATTTAGCCAAGTTATACAAAATGATGTATTTTATTGAATGTTTGATTTTAATTGTACAGACAACATTATGTACACAATACATATATGCAAAAAGTACAAATTATGTGATTTAATGCTTTTCTTTAAATCTCTTAATAATTTCAGTAACTTAAACGATTAACAAATAATATAAACGCATTAATAGGAATGTCAGCTTGTGAAAAAATAACCCGTTAACGAATGCTGTATAGAAACATCATGGAAGATTATAAAGAAATCCTAAATCGGTATGATGCTGAAATTATTTTCTGTTTTACACTGACTAAATTCTCCTTATCAAGCCTCTGTACAAATATATAACAATCTGATAATAATTTACTTAAGTATTATTCATCGTTTTACATCTTATACTCGTATATATTCTGTGTATAGATAATTATAATTGACGTACAAACGGGTGATATTCTAAAGTGCATCAACATATGCATCTACGATAATAAGTTTTATCTACAGAGAACTTGGTATAGGGTATACCAACGTACACTTGGATTTTTTAACAATTACAAAGTAGAATGCAGACTACTACGATTCTCTCGGCTTTCGATTTCTTTGCTTTTTTTTGTGCACAGATACGGAGCAATGTACAGTCTTCTTATTGGAAATGTTATATATTTCATTTTATGTAGTATGAGATATAACCAACCATGAAATTACAAAATAGAATAAAAATATCGGATACACGGCTAGAGCTTTCCTCCCTACGGGTTGACTGTCGCCAAGAAATGCCATCGATGCTAAAATATAATTGCGCATAATCGTAGTTGTAAATATAGAATGTAAACTGATACTAACCGTATGTTGCCCATGCGAATCCGACCATAGAAATTATGAACCTTAGACTGAATAGGAAAGTAGTCTGGTCTGCCATTAATATAATTCTACATAAAATTAGAGCAATGGCAGTTGGTAGCAAGCAGTATCCTAAGACGCAAATACTTTGGAAGAAGGATCTACAACACATTAAAACAAAACTCGTATAAAATAAAGAATCGCGAGCAATTTTTGTCCTGTTTAATTTTGAATAGTTATTTTTACATTTGTAAAATCAAAAGTCAACAATTTTGTATACATATCTCTGGTACATTGCTATACATATACGACAAATCTTATGCAATCTTTTGTATTTGTAAACGCTAAAAAGGAAAATATTGAATTCTGTATATCTTACATATTGCCACCCAATAGTTTGGAGTTTAACGTAACAACCATAGATCCAATCCATACAATTACAAAAACCTCTGCAAATTCTGGTCCGCCGTCGTTTGAATTATCTGCTGCATCGGAAGAACCTTGTAATATCCTGAAAAAAATAATGATTACAATTACGTAATGTATGAAATTTAATGAAATCTAAAACAAGTACCAAACTCACATTGCCATGAATGTGCATAATACTAACGGTCCCCAAAGATCCCCTAAAATAGAAAACATTTATTATAATTAAGCAATTCACAGAATATTGTGTATAAAAAGAATTTCTTGATGTATTTACATTCTTTTAATAAACTTTTCTTCTCTTTGGGATATAAAACATGATAAAACTTTTTACACACTGCTCGAACATCTCTGAGCTGCAAGAAAAATTACTAATATAATTAATTATATTATATTATTAGGATACCGCTTATATATTCCTTTGATCGAATACAAATATAATGTCAATATAAACTTACAATTGTATCTCTGATTGGTTCGTCTAAAGTATTAAATTCAGGTTCCCCGAGGTTTGATTTCTGTTTGGGTCCTACTGTCATTTCACCCTCGATACTCTGCGGATCAGCATATTCCATCGTAACTTTGAACTTGAAATAAAGAATTTACGTTAAAAATGGAGAGTTCAGTTTTGAAAAACAAAGTGCACGCAATACTTTTAATATAATTTTCAATGATGTAATCTGAAAATACACGATTAAGGTAATCGTATGCAACAGTACTATACTCACATCGAGATTTGTATCATCTGTCGCTGCCATGTTTGTTGCCGGACACGGGACTCAAATTACCAAGTAATTATGTATATTATTTAGACGTTAAACACGGGTAAATTATTGTCATATCAAATTAAATCACTGCCATATGCACGCAGAATGAATCAAGCTTTTCCTATGTGATACGACCATGGCATAACCTGAACCGAATGCTATCATTACTCGTATACAAACACTGATAAGATATTAACGTTCTTCGCGTGCAATGCCACTAAAAACTGTAAAAACTTGTACACACGTCACGATCGAAATGTTTGTGATCGTTGTATAATTACGAATTAACCGTAACAAGTCTTTTAAGTAAATCGTCGGTGAAGTTGACACACTCGATGTTGCATACGAGTCGAAAGGTGGCAGCAGTATCGAGAAAATATCAATGTTGAAAAGTTGTTTGTGGTTTAGCTACATCGCCGTCGGCGTCGATTAAATTCCGTTAAAAATTTCATAATTTCTTTTGAAAAGATGTAAGGATTATTAGAAATCACCGATCACTTTTCGGCGTACGCTTATTCGCTTGCGATCGATACATTGCTTTTTATGTCGAACGTTCTTTGATCTTACAAAATGCCACGCGTATTCGTTCGCATAGTAGTCGTATCGATATTGACATGTGCTAGTGCTGGTGCTAGTGCTGGTGTTGGTGCTGGTGCTGGTGCTGCGCACGCGCAGCATGATTCTTCATCAATCGACGGCCAGCCAATGAACGAAGAACCGCGAATAAACGGTTCATTCGAAACTGAAGCCTACGAAGAGTTATGTATCCATAAAGAATATAATATAATATAACTATACGAACACAAAATCATTATTTTGATATGTTGGAAAGTATTATGTGGATGGAACCACATAATGCAATTTTAATGCAATAATAATCGGTAGATCTAATTCTTAACTTTAGTATTAATAATCTCGAACAG
Organism: Hylaeus volcanicus; assembly: GCF_026283585.1. NCBI lineage: Eukaryota > Metazoa > Arthropoda > Insecta > Hymenoptera > Colletidae > Hylaeus > Hylaeus volcanicus. The sequence goes on along the minus strand of NC_071979.1, from coordinate 10,926,764 downwards.
CGACAACAAAAGAAAGACATTTATAAACGTTCCTTAACTGAGATTTCATTAGTAAAAAAATCATTGAAACATCAACGCAAGGACCACGCGGATGCAGTAAAACGTCTGGAAAAGATAGACAACTATGAGCGTTTATACAAAATGATGATGATTCTTGGTGAAAATATGATCAACATAATCGAATCAAGTAGAACAGTGATCGAAAGTGCGAGTTACCATCCGGAACGTAGATTTTTGCCACAAAATCTTACTATACAAAGTGGTAATTTAAAGAAATGTTTAAACATATGTCTATAGTTTATGTACTCTTTGCATATATTCACAGCAATATCCGGTATAGTGGAAAACACGCTGTTCTTCGGTGATGTCGTTCTCCATTTTCCTCACGTTATGCATCGTATACTGAAGAAGCAAGAAAAATGGAACGCGATCATAAATTGGTCTTTGAATTTCACAAATCGTACCAAGCATCTGTTGGGTGAAGACAGCCTCGGCGTGATTAACCTGATGGCACAAGAACTTGGCATCACGGAACGCGAACCAGGATATAATAATCCTTATTGGAAGTCAGCCGAGTCTCGAGAAAGAAACAGAGGGGAAACAAAGATAAAGCGATCGTTGAAGAAAGAAAAAGAAAAACGGGGGCCTCGAATAGCTAAAATCGAACTATAAACCCACCCCTTTTTCCGACGGCTGATGATAATTATGCGCTTCCTAAAAGTTATTTCTTCTACTGTATAATTCTGTAAAATACTCCAAATAAAATGTACGTTTCTATACACGTGTCTTCTATTCATTTGTAACGTTCCATATAAATATCGTATTCCATATCGTACATTTCGAGTACAGAAGATAATTTTCACGTGAGAAGAAAATGGTGCAGAAGGTTTTACATGGGAAGTGTCTGCATCTAAATGTTCAGTCTCATCCACGGAGAGTCAATGTCTACATTAGACAAACCGCAGGCGTTGGATTAACGAGAAGGATAATAAAAACTTTCAGCTTTCAGCAGACTTTACACGGAACCGTGAGCGTTGTAACGCAAATAAAAGCCAAGATTTCTCGTCGACCGAGACGGTGGTAGAAAGTGGTCAGCCAATGAGCTGAGAACAGTTCCTACCGTCCGGTTTCCGAGACCGTAGCCACGGCAGAAGGCATTGCTGGCGAACCCTGCTAGTCAGTATTGCCAGAGTAAGTTTACCAAAGTGTTCCACCGATGACAAATCTCCGTGCACAACGAACTCAACGCTGATACTCATTCGGGAGCGAGACAGTGCTGTGAAATATCTCGAAAACCGTAAAAGAATACCGCTCCCATAAATCCCACTCGTCGCTGCACCGCCTGCCGAACAATGTTGCCACGGAGGAGGAAATTGCTTCTTTACGCCGTCCTGGTCGTCTCAGGTAGGAAGAAACACCTGGAAACGACTTCGTACTTGTATCGGAGACTCTTTATTCGCGGTGCTTGTTCGATCGAATGAATTTTTATTGTATAATTCAGATACAGATTGTACGTTTTATTTAACGAACAGCGGATCGAAAGCTGTTGGATTGAACGCTAGGTAAAATAAAAATAAACTTTTGTTTCTTTCACATGGAATAACCTATAATCGTAATTAATTAGTTAACGAGTAATCAACAATAACATTTACTCATTGATAATTACCGATTAATTGGTAATCACGACGAGATAATTAATTAATTAATAATTAACGATTAATAAATAATGATGGATCGCATGTTGCTTAGTATCGAACTGGTCTCGTCGATCGAACAACCAACACTTTCCTTACCTCTTATCGGAATCTTTCATCGCGCGACGGTGATCAAAAAAGAGAAAATCGAAGCGTAGCGTCGCGACGCTTCATTCGAAAGGAACAGTCAGCCAAAGATGAGCAACATTTTATCCGAGTGACGAATAAAAGCACCGCGTAGCGGTTTCATTTTAACGCTTATACCGACGAACCAGTAGCAAATCTAGAAGAAATCAAAAGAGGAGCGTAAATATTAAAGATCCCGACAAGAGTTTTAAATATCAAATTTTTATATCGTATTGTACGTATAACGAGACTCGCTATACAATATCTATAGAGGAACTGATTAATGTATCCTCGACGACGAAGCATCAGTGAAAGTGTTCATTAACGAAAGTTCAAGTTAAAGATCAAATTCTTTGCCTTTAACCTGAATTTTAATCTGTTTATCGAACAATCGGTAATCCCCTGTCGAAGAATTATCATGGTAATCAACTAATCAGTGTCGCATAACTGAATCGCTAGAAACGTTGATGGGTACAACGAAGGAACGACCTTCTGTGGACATTCTCTCGTACATCTTAAGTCGCAAATTTCTTAGTTACTATTACTCAATTTTTACAATCGATACTTTGAGTATAATCGAACGAGTCCATTTGCAAAGTATGTAAATACAGAGGTAGACAGGTCGGTCGTAAATAAAGTCTGACACAGATAAAAGTGAGTAGATGGAGGAAGCAACGACTGGTGCGCTAAAGCGATGTTAAATTAGGTTCTATAGCGGTTTCACTGGTGTGTTTACATAAGTTTTGTCGTATACGTATATGGTGTGCCGTGCGCCACGTTCACAGAGGATCTGAATTCACGGTAGAGGTATGGGTACATGGGTACAGGGCCGTGACAAAACAGGAACAGGCAAGGCACGTTATGCGCCCCTAGGCTCTAAAAAGGAATCAACTGATATACTGATATTAACGTTGCTATCTTTTGTTTTAAGTCTTGTTTGAGTTTTACGTGTTAACATTTTCTTAGAAAACATTAGGATCAATTCTTGGTGTAACAGGGAATGGAACAAGTTTTTTGCCACTTTAAGATCCGAAGCTTTGTTACTTGTAAATGTAACGTTAATGTAAAATGTTGTTAACGTAACTGTTGCCGCTCACCATTCATATTTCAGTCAGCTGACTGTGCGTATGCGTACTCGCGTATCGGAAACACGTGTCCACGTGTTCATATACTATATGTATATGTATACATGTATATCTATGTACCTGATAACTTAAACAACTTACATACACAGTTATATCTCGAGAATGAAGTTTCTGATAGTAAAATGGAAAAGGATTTTTTCTTTCGTATTATCGTAAAGAATTGATTTTGTTAAGAGGTCTCGTAGTTTTGGTAATATCCTGAATGTATTGTACAGTATACATATGTGTCATACATATACCACGAAAGAAGCGAGTAAAGGAGGCTTGTATCGTTTCCCTGGGCGCCAAAGTACTTAGAGTCGGCCTTGCATGTGTGCATGGTACACGGCCGATGGAAATGTTGCACCTGAACGATTTACCACAACGTCATTGCCAGAGCGGTACCTTCACTTTCCACATTATCAACGACACACAACAGATACGATCCTTATCCCAATACGCGCTCGCGCATATTCCCTCTTCGTATCAGCGTTTTATTATAATTTTGTCAAGCTATTCCCTCCTCTGAAAAAAAGACGAGATAAATACTGAAAATGACTTGGATCGATCACGTTTTGAGTGATAAGCCGTGCAACACAACTATCAACCAAGTATTCTAATAAGAAAATTTTATACTGTTATTGCACGTTAGCATCGACACTTTCAAATATTAATTTTTATGTGTTGTTGGACTATCGTCTGCGTAAAGATAAAATATTAAAGTTTAATTATTCAAAAGTATCTTACTAGTAAGTTAAGAATAACGTAAACATTGTTACGTCGCAAAGAATTATCCATCGGACAAGAAACGCTAAACACGAGTGACTGAATCTCTATTTCGATACACAGTTAAATATGCATACAGGTGTTCGATATGTCTCGGAACGTTGGAATTCTTGCTACCTTCCTCGCTTTCTCAACCGTCTTTACCCTTGGAATTTCTCTCATTGCCAGGCATTTTCTACAAGTTTTACAGCTTTCTGTATACGCACGCACACATAACACCTATAGTATATTTGTTCCATTTAATCGGCCAAAAATGTTTGAAATAACTTCAATTACTGTCAAGTACAATTGGCAATCCTGATGTATGTACGTTTCCGTTTTGTGTGGAGCGCGTGATTCGAAGAAATCTGTCAAGTCTGACAGATTAATGAAACCCAGTATACAATAATAGTTTATTTGAAAATCAAATAAGAAACAAAGGATATACATTACCTGTACTATGCATATACATATATGTGTAAACATGGACTATGGACTTGTACAATTTTATGGTTTTCAATATAAATTCATTGATTGAAGAGAAAAATGAAAAAAATATTCAAGATTCATATACATATACTATACATATGTATAGTATATGTGTTTCGAGATGCGAGGGGAATTAAGGGACAGAATGCGAGTAGAATGTTGAATAATCAAGTATTCGGCCTGTAGAAGTGTTGAAACAGTCCCCAACCTTGACCTTTTCCCGAGGTTCGAGTATTCTCATACTCGATGGTTTCAATTATTCTATGTATCGTATTTCTTCGTAAACTATTTTGTTTTCAATATATATATATACAATTTATTTTATAGTCTACGGACAAAAAAATTCTAAAAAGGACGAAGAGAAGAAAGATGAGGAATTTACATGCCCCGAAGGTCAAGGCAATGGTAACTTTGCTGACCCTGCAACGTGTAGAAGGTTTTACCAGGTGATTAATTTCGTATTTGGTTCTTGTGTCTATCCATCGCTTCACGCTATTTTAATGTTTATTTTATATGAAATAAATACAAATAAATGTATTTTTCCGAATAAAATTTGTACAGTGCGTCGATGGATACCCATACCTAAACAGGTGTCCATCAGGATTACACTTTGACGATATTAGTAAATTTTGCACGTTCAAAAATGAAGCTCGATGTGGGCCCATCGCTACAAGTAAATATTTTCTTGAACAATTATTACACGTTGGTACTTTCGTTACAATTCATGTAAATTGTTCCAACTTTAGCTCCGGCACCGGTAACGGAACCACCCACCGATTTAGCAGAAAAATGCGATACATCGGTCTGTCAATTACCATACTGCTTTTGCTCGAGAGACGGCACGATAATTCCTGGTGGTATTCACCCAGATGAAGTAAGTATATGTACACGTTTCATTCTGAATTTTTCTTCAAAGCATATCTATAGCGTATTTTTCATACAGTTCTAATTCATTTCAGACACCTCAAATGATAATAATGACATTCGACGGAGCGATAAATCATAATAACTTTGATCATTACCAAAAGATATTTGCCACTGACAGACTGAATCCTAACAATTGTCCGTTAAAAGGTACTTTCTTTATTTCGCATGAATATTGTAATTACAATATGGTTCAAAGTTTAGCTCACGACGGACACGAAATTGCTACCGAAACTATATCGTGAGTATTGATACCAGTGAAATATGTACATTGTTATTAAATATAGCGGTAATATTAATTGCGAATATTGTTTAGACTGCAAAAGGGTTTGGAAGATAAAGGATACGAAGAGTGGGTTGGAGAAATGATAGGAATGCGAGAGATACTTAAGCATTTTAGCAACATCACGAGAAGCGAAGTTGTCGGTATGAGGGCACCGTACTTAAAACCAGGTCGGAACACCCAATACAAAGTACTGGAAGACTTTGGATACATATACGACAGCAGTATTGGAATTTCACCGTTAAAAGTACCAATTTGGCCGTATACTCTCGATTACAAGATTCCACATGAATGTAAAGCAGGAACATGTCCCACTAAATCATTCCCAGGTATATCTTAAAAATATGATAGAAAGTGTTGCATTCTTATGTTTATCAAATTTTCTTTAATGTCCATTATTCTTGCTTTTAGGTGTATGGGAATTGCCATTAAATGCGCATTACGTTGAAAGCTACGAAGGGGGACATTGCCCTTATCTGGATCAATGTGTACTTCACAATCACGATCCTGAAGAGGTCTTCGAATGGTTACAAGAAGATTTCAATCGATACTATGAACAAAATAGAGCGCCATACATGATGCCTTTCCATACAAATTGGTTCCAAATAAAGGAACTCGAACGAGGCCTATCGAAATTCCTTGATTGGGCAGTGACATTGTAAGTAAAAACTGACAATTTCATTCTGGCTATACAAGATACAGTATCAAGTTAGTTAAGTTACGTAAACGTATCGTATATTTACAGACCAGATGTATACTTTGTAACAGCTACTCAAGCACTTACATGGATGACTGATCCAAAACCAATCAAGTCTCTGAATAATTTTGATGGATGGTCATGTAAAAAGAAAGAAAACATTCCCGGACCACCGTGTAATAATCCAAATAAATGTGCTTTAGACTTCAAACCCGCAGAATCTAATTTTACTACTACTAGGTAACTAATTAACGATACTTCTATGCTCAACGATTTAAGATGATAATAATGGTGAACATGTTCATAGGTATTTAGAAACATGTAGGGAATGCCCCAATAAATACCCATGGTTAGGAGATTCAAAAGGAACTGGACTCTACAATGATAACTATAATCCTGAAAAGAAATAGAAACATTTGTAAGCACGCTAGAACGATGATCAGGAAAAGTTCAACTAATTCTCGTTTACCGCTGTTTAAATGAATAATATGTATAATTAATCTGAACTTCTTTGACTTTATCACACTTCAAAGTGGAATCAATATAAATTGAAATAATCGCGAAACTACCAAAAAAATGTCAAATAAAATATAAAAATGCTCTGTTAACTTTGTTTTATTTATACTTTGTGTACTGCTAGTTTCTCTCTCTCTCTCTCTCTCTCTCTCTCTCTATATATATATATATATATATATATATATATATATATATATATATACACACACATATTAATTAATTTCATGTTATATTTTTTTGTATAGCGATATTGTTGTATATTTACTATAAATGCATAACTGTTTTTGTAAAATAATTTTCACTTACAACTGTTTATAACATTAAACGATAAGTCAATGTACTATCCGATTCTAAATTGTGAAAAGAGAAATTCAATTATTGTATTATCCTTGTTCTCAGGTACAAAGAATTTAGATAAAATGTAGCCAGATTTCAAGTATATGCACAAAAATACATACTTGTATCCCCTATTCTATCATAAATAAAACATGTACGTAATACTTTTAATGTAGGGATATAAATGTAAAAGTAAAGAATTTCCATTTCCAGTGGGAGAATGATAAGATGTATGAAGAGTGGCAAGAGAGAAAACGAAAGGGAAGAGTGAAAATAATAACAAAAGGTGAGTGTTAAGCCCTAAACAGTTATCAAAAATATCGAAATGAATGTTAGTTGAAATGGAAGTCGTTGAAATTTCAAGGGGAATAATAAATATATACTACCACTACTACCATGTAAGAGTATAACATATTCACATAAGACACAATGGTTATCTGTACATTTTATTCTTTTATCGAGTATTACAATCAAGCATTGCAACACTTTAAAAAGATATTATAATATCTAGCGTATTGGGCACCATGTATCCAATTTTTCTCCAAATGTTACTTTTGCTGAAATATTAAAAACAAATTTTAAGAATGATAATAGTATACATTTGTTTATACAATTCAAGTTTTAACAAGATAGAAACAAGCAGTTCTTTTATCAGAATACTGCTTTATTTCGTTTTGTTTCGATACTGCCTGTGCGCAAGGCGCACACATTTTGTTGATCAGTTTCCATTAGAGTAAAAGGAAATAAAAGTAGCTAACTGTAACTGTAACTTTCTGTTTGAGTATCTTAAACTTACGTGGCTCAGGAAAACGTTCTGGATGACGTCTAATATAATCTACCATTATCGCATCACGTCTAGCATAGTAATATTCGCTCACTGTTGTTAGTACATATCCCGCTATAATGCCTAATCCGCAACCAATAATACAGTGGTGAAAATCTAAATAAAAGAAAGCCATGTATAGTCCTTGATAATGCGTATTTGTTCATTTTAATATTAAACTAATAAGAAACGATTTTTGCAATTTGGGAGATTTAACAATTGTAGACATAATTGATATTCTTTGCAACGTATCCGTAGAGAAATTTAGTCTTTTAAACTGCATTAAAGTCAAAATTATTTAATTATCGAAATTTATGACAGATTTAAAGATCGTTTATTTTTAAATTCATAGATTACATAACAAAAAGCACAACTTACGGGCAAACATGGGTTTTGATGTGCATATATTCTTAAACATCGGTGCATTAAACCCGGCAAATCCGAGAAGCAATTCACCATAATGACTGCTATACCACGGTTTTTCATAAAGAGGTGGTTTTAACAAAAGATCTATGGCCCACTGAGCAGGATTCTTTTCGCCTGCCTCCATATTCACTGTTTTCGACACTTGTTACGTTATGGTTTTGAACACTACGCACTAAGCTTAGAAAGAAATCTCAAATAATTTATTCAATTTAATCAAACACTATCGTAAAGTACACGAATCAACACGAATATGTTATTTTCAATTGGATTATTGGATATTCTTTGCGTATACGCTGATTGTGCGGGTGGTTTGGTAGCAGTGGCGCCATCGGTGGCAAAATGCCCAAGTTTGTAATAAAAATAGTTCCCATCATTTCTGCAAGATGACGCTACTAACTAAAGGCCCGATAATTATTGCTAAAAATGATAAATTTGACATGTTAAGGGAGTGGACTCTGTCGCCGAAAAGATCGACGCGACATAAAAACCGAGCGGCCACTAGAAGAAGTAAATTAAGTAAAACATTTAGCCAGTAGGGGAGCTGAATGCAATTTCTGCTGTTCGAAATATGATGCTGGTAAGGTAAGGTAGGCTTTATAAGCACGCGAGACATCTGAATGTGGACAACGACAATGTATCGTTGGTGCGAGCAGCCGTCCGAGACACACCC
>NC_071979.1:10893694-10917881 GCF_026283585.1 Hylaeus volcanicus | reverse complement strand
GTACAAGCGCGGCCGCCAGCGCGTAGCCTTCGTTACCGCGGCCGCTCAAACGGTCTACGCGCGCTCTGATTGGTCGGGGTTTTCGCTTAATATCTCCGTAACGAAGCCCCATCCGACATTTTTGCAAAGGAAATTGTTGTTCAGAATCGTCTCAGCTACCCCCCATTTCCGGCTCCTCCCCGACTTTTGGGACACCCTGTATATCAGATAATCATATTAATTATGCATTTATGGAAAATAAAGAATAAAACGAATCGATAGCACCATCTAGCGTCAACGGTCGAAACTATTTTCCATTACAAGCTTGGGGCTTTTTCCAGCTATGGCGCCCCTCCGCCATGGCAGTGTTTGTGGCGCCAGTGAGCGATGCCTTTTCTGTTTTACCACGGTAGTGGTGGGTAGTAGTCGTAATTTAAAAACGTTTATTCGCAAATAACATTACACACACATTGTATTATTGTTTAGTATACTGAAATGAAATTGATACTTTGTGTTTGAAAATCAGTATTTCGAAAAAAGTAGTAGCGATGAATGACGAGGAAAAGAATATTTGTGTAAAGTTTTTGACTACATTAAAATGTATGTAAGCAAAAAAAGGAAATATAACATTATACCTTTTGTTGATTAAGAATTACAAAAAAATATATTGTTTTAATAAATAGAATTTCTTTTGTCATACTTTATAGCTAGAGGAAAAAGTTATGCTAGGTTCGAGGAGTCCCTCAATAGACTACAGAAGTATGTGGCATCGCAAGGTCTGGAAGATGAAGATATTCATCTGTTAGGAAGTGTTATCATAGACACTGACTTAAGTTAGTATGTTTTAAGTATTGCACAAAAACAATAACATGTTGTTAAGGGAATGAACTAAAAAAAAATATTTAATAGATGCTACAAAACTGGTAAAGCTAATAAACTGCCTAATTCCAAAATATAAGATGCCCGAAAAAACTTTCTATTTAATTACCACTTGGTACTTGTCATCTGTGAACGAGCTGCCAATTACAGTGTCTATCGCTGTTACACAATGGATAGTTGGTAATGATGCTTTTATTATGGCATTAGACATGCATCAAAATACACTTTTACAAATATGTATATGCTTTCAGGTTTGTGGAATCATCAAATAGTAGATAGAAAAGTTGTAAATGTATATTATAGTGTTTTCTATTATGTGATGATAAAAAAAGAAAAACTGGTAATCGTATTCTTATGTGTCTATAGTTTCTATAAATATAGGACACATCTTATATATTATGAAAAGATTGTTTATCAATGTTGTTTTAGAGTAGATATATAGCACGTCTGATTTATGTGTTAACAAGACCGGATGATGTAACACGTAGAGATGTATCCAGACTATTATCTTTACGTCAGAAATATTCAAAACCTCAAGGATACATCACTGCGTTATTGTCGTAAATAATCACAGTTACAAGCATACCATATACAAACATTAATATCTAAGGAAGAAATTTATATAGAACGTATTTTAGATTATTCAAGACCTACAAACCCGAATTAGTTCCTGAAAAAATTCAGTCTGTAAATATAGAAAGCGTATGGAAACCGATACCAGAAGTTTTACAAACTATGCTTCAAACAGTTAGAGATCGTTTAGAAAATCAAGAAAAAGAAAATGTAGATTTTAAATCGTTTGACTGGAACATATTTGAGGTAATAATTTTATGAATGCAAAATTATTCGAATGAGTAATATTTAAAAATATATACTTTAAATACATTTTAACAGCGTGTAAGAGGGAAAAAGACAATACCGTTGGTACCATCCATAGGATACTTTCAAATTGGTTCTAGTATTTTTAAAGCAAAAGATACAAAATCCATCTTTGATATTTCCAGGTAAGTATTTAATTTAACGTAAATAATTTAACAATCGAAACCGCTTTTCAACGTTGCAATATTTCAGCATCGATGAATTCGGCACATCGCATTCCAACATAGAATTACCGTGCAACGCTATTTCTCTTTTATCTAATACCGCTGGATATCACCTTTTGACATTTTCTGATTTTCATTATCAAAGAAGATTCTCTTATAATCTGTATAACACTCTAACAAGAGGTACGTATTAAAATTTTGAGTAATTTACAATACGTTTTATAAAAAATTAAATTAATATTCCTCTTATTCTAGCATTCATACTGGAAAGTGAAAAATTTTCCGAAGAAGAAATCGATAAATTACTTGAAATGACAGCAGAATTTTCACGTTATATGCAACAGGGTATACCTGTTGTCAATCGTTTCTTGGACGAGTACCTCTATTTCAATACAGGAGAATATCGATCAAAGCTTTTAGCTTTATTACAGTGGATGACTTCGACATCTATTAGTGGTACATCGTTAATAAAGTAACATTGTTTATTAACTGATGTAATATTGTAACTTATATTGTGAAATGACAATGTTTCCAGATTTGCAGGACAAAATATTAGTACATTTACAAAATATGTATTACGAATCGTCGATAACCGAAAAGTGTGAGATTATCAGAACTTTGAAAATGTTGATCACAAATTTGGTATACCAAACAGTAAACTGTTTTATTATATTTTATTACTTAACTAGAACATTGTTTTTCATGAAAACTAGCTTAATAAATTCATTAAGAAAGAAATGATAATCAGAGAATGCATCGACACGTTATTTATTGCAGTTTGTTAACGAAGGGTTTGAAGAATCTGATCAAGAGACAGCTGCACCATTTTTGGGTCAAATTTCAATGGGTAATTTGGAGGATGTTGTTCTCATTCTTACTAAATTCATTCAAGACCTTATTGCGTCTGGTTTAAATATACACTCCTATCACATTTTACTACTTTCCGAAGCACTGTTATTTTATGACCAGGTGTGTTTAAGCAATAATATCAATTAATATATCTCCATCTCCTTAGCGTAAGGAATAACATAGAATGCAGTAACAAACCTTTTTCATTTAAATTACTTAGATTTGTACATTGGAAAGTCGGAGTGACATACAGTCTTTCACAGTTGCACCACCTGCAGTAATTTATGGAGGTTTTGTTACAAGAAGTTGTGCGATTTTGTCAATGACTTGTAACTTATTATTAAGGTATTTTTTATTTTCTAATTTCACTTCTTTTACATCTACAAATTAGTTTTTAAATTTCAAAATGTTTACATAAGGTACCGTAACATGAGTTTACAATTCATGAAACATAAACCAGAAGAAACCTTATTGGACAAAAGGATTGAAATCCTGTCTGTTTATGTCAAAGATATTTGCAATGCATTGTTGTCCGATGAGGTATGTAGAAACAAGAGTAATATAAATTAATGATAACATGCAATTATTTCTTTTCTTTAATTTTTAGTTATTCACGAAAGAACATGGGAAATACTTTTTAAAAAATATTCCAGATGAAGTACTGAGAGACTTAGAACACTATAATTTAGATAACCATTTAAATATTCTCCATCACTATGCCATTTTGCCTTATAAGTATACATTAAGTAAAACAGGACTTAATATAAGTACGAAAGAGGTAAGAAATTATTTCTATCTGTCTATCTTATTAACAATGTATTTCCTAACATTAAATGTCAAGTTTCAAACATTAAGCACATCTAAATAATGTTGGAATTTTTTTAGGATGCCATGCATGTAGCTTCACAATATTTTCCAATTGTGAATGAATTTATCAATACATTTTAAACTAAAATATAGATATTTAACTTTTATATGTAACTATATGAAAAATAAAGAAACTTTTACAAAAAATACAAAGTTAAACAATAATAATATATCTACAAAGAATTAATAAAATTTGACCATTGTGTCCAAAAAGTTTAATATCGATAGATATTAAAATATAAATAGAAAAATTTCTCACGATTACATTTTCTCTACTTTTCATGTTCGGAAATATTACTTTCTCGAAAACATTGGTATAATAATCTGAAACTTTGAAATGCATATATAAATATTTAAAATGCATACAGTAACGTTCAGTCTTCAATTCAATATTAATAAAAATCACGAACTTTACTTCTACGTCTACGTATAGGCATCTTCCAAGATATTTGAAAAAGGATGCAAAGTGCTTTCGATACAATGATTTTGTAATCACAAGTCTATTATATCATTTTCAGAATACATTTTAGTAACGTAGAAAGTTGGATAACGAATATATTTGCAAAATATAGCATGTTCCGCTGTGGCTAAGGTTTTGAGCAGTGTTGAGTGCCTTGGTGCCTTGCACAATGGCGCCATCCCACTCTGACCAACTCTGACACATTCTCTTTCGTACAATCCTACCTTGTACCCTCCTACCCTCATTTCTGCGTGAAGTCTAGTTGTATCAAGTTATACTTATAAAGGTTATAAAGAAACCGATTGACCATTTAAAATTATTTTAAAGAATTCTTGAAGAATTATGAATACAAATTAATTGCCGGAAAACTAACCTCGACTTTATTCTATACACAAGAGTAATTATTCAATACTATATAAAAATAGTTGACATTAATAATATTATTATTGAACAGCTACAACTAAACATCATCGATATTATATGAACAATTTATTACTTTGGTTTTATGTTTTCCTCTCCAGTAACGAAATAATGGAGGATGCTACTACTCCAACTCCTCAGGATCTACAAAGGAAGCTGTACTTTTTAGTAGAACAACTTCAGCACATGGCTGGTGAACTCCCTCCAAAATATCAAATGCGACTTCCTTATGAATTATTATCTGGCTTAGCTAACTCCCTGTTGAACGATACGATATTTGAAATTGTCAAAGGATTAATGGAAATTCAACATGTTACGGAGAAGCATCTTTTTCAACAACGTCTTCAATTATTGAACCAACAAAAAATTGAAATGCAAGAAACATTGTCGCTGATGACAACAGATGAGAAAAGAGTAGCATTACATAAAAAACACAGAGAGGAATTAAAGCAAATGGACATGAAATTAGTTTTGCAATTAGATCAAAAAGTAGCAGACCAACAAAGTATTTTAGAAAAGGCTGGTGTTCCTGGATTTTATGTTACAAATAATCCTATAGAAATTCAAGTACAGATGAGATTATGCGATTTTATAATTCGTCTCAGTAAAATGGAAGTTCCAAGTTAATATAATTTAGAAAAGATTGTACATAAATAAATTACTGCTGTTTTTCTAATCGCCATTCTTAAATGAAATTTTGAGTTGTACAATTCATTACAACTATTTATTTATATTAGATAAATTGTACAATAAGTTAATTATATAGTTTTCACTTTTGTACAAGTAGTATTCCTTTTTTCTTCTTCTAAATAATTGCTTATGTTTATACAAACAAGTTAGCGAAAAGCATAACCGATTTTCTTAGAGATTCTAAAAATCGGAACATTAACAATTGTATATTTGTAGAAAATACACATCTTTTTATTAATCAAAAATTGTTGATGTTACTTTTTACGAATTATGTACATATACTCTTGTTGTTTATGTAGTAAACAGTATTGTAAGATACAGAACAGGAGATTTTCTATGTATAAACGATAATCTTATTTACATTATACCATGAACGTTAATTCCAGTTATCAAATGATTACGGCATACATGAAAATAATAAAAGATATTGTATTTACACTACTTTTTGTTTTTTAACAAAAACGATTATAAAAGAAGATATTGTTGTATTTTGGCAGTAGAATTAAATTTTTTGTCTTGGAATTCTTTAAATTACTCGCACATTAAGTAATGTTCATTAATGCAGTTTCAGTGAAAATTTATCTATTCGTAAATTGAACGAGATTAATCGATGAAGCTTTCAATTACTTTTCTCAGATTTCGGTAAATCAGTCCTCAACATTCAATTTTAATAATAGTAAAATGCCGATGGTTTTAAATGAACCATGTGCATATTCAATCCAATCGTATATAATTTGCTTTTAAATTACATAAGTACTTAGCTTTTAGGACTGCTTACAGTCTTCGCTTTTACTTAGAAGTGGCGCAGTGTTTGAAGTTGAAATATTAAGATCTAAAGATTTCTGGCGTTCAAGACTTTCAGCTTCGTAGTCTTCTGCAAAACATATACGATACACGTCCGCAAAAGTTGTGGCAAAATGAACTTCGAGACCGTTAGTTATATATTTAGGCAGGTCATTGTAATCCTTCTTATTTTCCTCTGGTAATATCACACAGGTTACGCCAACTCGTTTCGCCTATAAAATCATGTTACGTATGTCGATTATAAATTGATAAAACGAATAAAAGTCAAGTGGTTGTTTTACTTACGGCGATTATCTTCTCTTTTATACCACCAACGGGAAGAACTCTGCCTATAAGACTGAGTTCTCCGGTCATCGCTACGTTCTGTCTGATCGCTTTGTTTTTAGCAAGCGAAATTAACGCTATCGCAATGGTAATACCTGCACTAGGACCATCTTTTGGAGTTGCACCCTCAGGAACGTGCAAATGTAAATGAGCATCGTAAAGGAAAGTATTGGTCGGGTCCTCTTGATTCAAAAATTTCCTTGCCACCGTCATTGCTATTTGGATCGATTCTTTCATCACGTCACCCAAATGTCCAGTGACTTCGAAGGTACCTTCTGACTTTTTAGCTCCGAAAGGTTTTCTAATCGTTGTTTCGATAAATAACGTGGAACCTCCCATAGCAGTCCACGCAAGACCCATAACTACTCCAGGAGGTGTGACCTCGTACATTCTGTCGTGCGTGAACACAGGTTTCCCTACAAATTCGTGTAAATTCTCCGGAGACACGTTAATTTTTTCTGCTTCTTTTTTCACTACTTTGAACGCCACCTTTCGATGAACTTTTTCTATATGTTTCTGAAGACTCCTCACGCCTGACTCTCGACAATAAGACTTGATTAATAATTTAAGCGCGTCATCGTCTATACTAATCTGTCCGTTCGACAAGCCGGAATCGTTCATGGATTGGGGCACCAAGTACTGCTTAGCAATTGCAAGCTTCTCTTCCGCCACATAACCAGACATATCTATCATTTCCATACGATCTCTAAGAGGTTCTGGAATGGTGTCGATCACGTTCGCCGTGCAAATAAAAAGTACTTTCGACAAGTCAACTGGAACGTCCAAATAATGATCTAAGAAGTTTGCGTTTTGTTCTGGATCTAGCATTTCAAGAAGTGCGGATGCCGGGTCGCCTTGATGACCCTTTCCAATCTTGTCGACTTCATCTATGAGAACTAATGGATTTTCAGTTTTGGTTTTCTTCAAACACTGAATAACTTTACCAGGCATTGCTCCCACATATGTTCGTCTGTGCCCTTTAATTTCGGCAACGTCTGTCATTCCACCGACACTAAATCTGAAATATTCTCTGTTGAGAGCACGAGAAATCGACTTGGCTATCGAAGTTTTTCCAACGCCTGGAGGCCCATGGAAACACAATATTTTTCCTTGCGTCGAACCTTTCAATTGACTGACAGCGATAAATTCCAAAATTCGTTTCTTTATATCTTCCATTCCATAATGATCTTTATCCAAAATTTCAATCGCTTGTTGAAGACTTAAATTTTCAGGACTAGTTACACCCCAAGGCATAGATGTAAGCCAATCCAAGTAGTTCCTTGTAACATTGAATTCGCTACTATGACTCTCCAAAAAATTTAATTTATTCAATTCTTCCTCGAGTACATCCATTACCGGCTTTGGAACTGTCTTCTGCCTTATTCGTTCTCTATATTTTTCTCCTATAGCGTCTTTGTCATCTTTTTCCAATCCCAATTCCTTTTTAATAACTTTCAATTGTTCGTGAAGAATGTATTTTCTATGTTGTTGTTTCACTTTTTCTTCTACTTCCCTGCCGATTTTTTGTTGAAGTTTACTTAATTCGTATTCCTTTTTTAATAGCGCAAGCGATAGCCTTAGCCTTTTCAATATCTGCAAGTCAAATTGCAATATTGATTAATATTATTCGCAATATACTTTGAATAATTCACTCACATCCATTTCTTCCAACACTTGCTGTAGTTCTTGTGCGTCTGCTCCCGTCAAGGCTGCACCCAAGTCGCTTAAGTAGACTGGATTATCCACAACTCGTTGACCTTGGTGTAACATTTGTTGTAAAGATTCACGATACAATGGATTCATACTTATTATATCTCGAATTGTTTTAATTAATTCTTGAGTTAGAGCCTACACATGAAATTAATTCGTTTAAATTTGTATTAGAATAAAGTTTATCTCGGTAAATAAATACAAAATAATTTGTATAATTACTTTAATTTCTTCGGTTTGTCTGAATTTCTCATGAGTAATATTTACTACTTCTACCATTAACAACGGCTGAGCGCTAGTAGTTTGAGGTGTAGGATCTGCCGAATGAATCGTTTCTTCGGTATTGTCTGGTAGTTTTTCTGGCGCTTTACTTTCGGTAGGAACCGTTTCTTCGATCTTTTTGACTTTTTCTGCCTCCGATACTCTACTTTTACGTAACAACGATCTACGACTTGGTTTAGCACCAGTTACCGAATCGTCTACAGGGACGTGAATTGTTGTATTTAGTAGTGGAAACGTCAGTTTCATCTCTGCGTAGTAGGTAGTATAGGATTTATATATGAACTATTTAAGCACTTACAAAAAAAGTAAATTCATTGAAATTAATTTGCTACAGTGTAGTAAAATTTAGTGTTTTTTTCATGCTATGAACAAATTATTTTGTTAATTTTTTATGAACAAAAAACTATATTTATTCAAAACCATATGTATTTATTTGGATACTTAATTAAACTATATTGCAATTACTCACCATGCGTAGGTTTAGATGTAATTTCTTCCAAAATTTGACCAACAATTTTAATCCTTCTATGGGCCATCACAACTAATCTTAACCGATTGCCTAAATCTTGTACTTCGTGTATTTGTGCAAATGTTCCAACAGAATAAATATCCTCTAAACTTTGTACAAGTTCTGCTTCGTTTCTATCAAAATAATTCCGTTCAAAAATACAAATTGCATATGTAATTCAAAGTACGTATATAACTTACTCCTCTGTTTTCTTTAAGAAAATTCCAACGTAAGGTTGATTTAATTTCACTTTCCTACGGATCAAATCCATGAGAATTGGATTACTGAGTTCGATAAGCTTTATAAATCTAGGGAACACTGGATTTCTATTAATTGCGATTACAGGAACGTGAGGCCATACTTCTGGCACGACAACGGTAGCTGGTAAAGAAGCCGGATCTTCCATCTGATCTCCATCGTTTTCACTAAAAATCAAAGTATAATTTTGTTTGTTATAAACTTAAAGTGTAATACAGTAATATTTTCATAGAAGGTACAGCTTTAATAACACGAAGAGCATTTGTGAATTTGAGAAGAAAGAGATTTACCTCGGTGGATCCTTATCGCTATATTTTTTAGTTGCGAACGATCTGATTGAAATTATAGCCGCAGTGTGCCGATGTCCACGAGTGTTTCTGGCGAATGTACCAAGGTATTCGGTGAAGATCGTTCTCCTAAATTGTGATGGTTGTACGCGTGTCGACAACTCTTGATAATTCAAACGGTGACTTCTACAGAAGCATCGAGCGTTTATCACGCAATGCCGAAAAACGGGCAAAATTTTGAAATTGACTGCTGTCACGAAACGCATCGTTTTCGATTCTGCTCACGATTCGATCGTTAGATCCACTTGTAACTTGTAACACCTTTTTGAGGTTATACACTCAAATCCGGCACTCCGACACACGATGGATCTGATCGTCTGATGAAACTGAATGAAACTCTGCTAACCTAAAAGAAATTTTTCGCGCCTCGATCAGACGTTTCATGTTTGTGCGCACATGAAATTAATGATATATTGAAAGTACATACTGCGATTCGTATGCATACAACATTCACACCAATTCATATTTTCCACATTTTCTTTGCGCTATACGTTCGTAAATTTTAATAAAGTAACAACGAGGTGAAGAGTGATATTCGTTTGTTGTTCCGTACAATCTATTTGTACATATATACAATTATGTATACTATACAACAAAATTTCTAACTTTCGATCGAATCAGAAAAAAATTTGAAACACTATTTCGAACAGTGAATACCAAATTGAATGTAGATAAGATACACAGTATTTTTTTAACGTGTCATAAAAATTTAACACTGCCAAGTCGAACACTTTTCGTAAATTTCACATTTGATGGCGAAGTTGCTTTAAATTTTACGTTAATATTACCTCTTGATAGTTATGACAACATTCAGTGATATTTCAATCTCTATAATTACGTGAAAAGACATTAATTGTTTTAATTTGTAATAAACAGAATCAACAATGAAAAAGTATGCAACATACACAAACTTAGATAAGCCAGGGTCATCAAAAGATTTTAATAAAAACGCAAGGTCTACAATATACCCGGTTAAAACTATTGTAAATACAAGGCATGATCCAACAACAGATGCGCTTGAGAAATTGAGCTTGAGTAAACTTTCTAATTTACGCTCTCTGTTGATATTCGACTAGTATCTTCCTTTTATTTAACAAGTAGTCCTATTATTAAAATTATTCTTCGTTATAGGAATCATGTGCTCTGGTAATATAACTAGGCAAAGTTTATATAAAAAACCGAGTACTGTAACCACATCGGACGACGATGACGAATTTTTTCTGAAATTAAAATCTGAGATTGACAAACATCTTTCGTCGTAAGAAAATTTGTATCATATTATGTCATCTATCTTTTATTTATAGTTTTTAATATCTCCTTGTAAACTTAGACACTCAAAAGAAAACTACAAGCAAAACATTAATTACCAAGATATTACATTATTGCAAAAGAAGAGATCTATAATCGACAAAGAAACTCAAAGTGTAATTAAAAGATTTAAGAAGGATGCAATACATACGAATGTTATGCAAACATTAAGCAATAAAAATAATAGGCAATCCAATTATGTTGAGAGTGCTCTAAAAAAAACAAATGATACATCGACAAATACACTTTCTAAAAGTGTACAATGGGAAAATATGTTTTCATCTAATATTTTAAATTCAAATTTCAGGTATTCTTTTAGAGAATAAAGTTATTGTTTTATAACACAAATATATATTCACATTTAAAGTTTAAAACGTTAAATTTTAAGAAAGTATAAAAAACATCAACTTTTTAAAACTGTAAAGGTGATATTACAATTTCTTCAAAAATGCAGTCTGAAGTACAAGTATAATTTCAGGGACCCTACTAGTAAATATATATACCAAACAAGTTCAAAGGTGCAACAAAACAATGTTATACCTTTACCTACAAATAAAGCAGTCGTCGTTCATGCAGGATACGAAGAATTTCTATTTTATGGAATGACATTTCTCACTCCTCCGAATAGTAATTCAAGCGAGGATAATTAAGATTTCCGAATTTTAAATATTACGTGTACTAAAATGTAAAAAGTATTACTCGAAAAACAAAGATTCGATAATATTCAGTAATTATTGTTTTAATTTTAGGTATGTTATTTATCTTAAAAAAATAATGTAAAATCATTTTAAAAATATTATAATTATAATAATAAAGTCATTGAGATAATAAACAGTCTCTTGTTTATTGTAATCCATAACTTTTATAATACACATTAAATTTTCGCAAATGATAACGGTTAGATAACGAATTTTAAATGAATGTAAATCATTGGTCACTCGAGCGGCTAGGCATAAATCAGCTGAAATCAGTATAATTCATCTGTTTTTCTTTTGTTTTTCGCGACGTACGTCCTAACTTGCTGGTATTCGCGAAATAGGTACTAGTTTTTCTTTTTTAACTTTGATGCGAACTTATCTTCACAGGAAATTAGTTGCACGTAAAGTAAAGAATTTTGCATTCTTCGATGCAGATTTCTCTGTACCTAACCAATTGTGATAATACCGAACGTAAACAAATCTTTAAAACGATGAAATAGCAAAGCAGTTTATTCTTAAATGTATCGTTTAAATATATTGGCAGTTCTAGCAATTATTACTGTAATTGAAGTATCATAAAGGATTCAGTGTTTATTTCGAAGAATGTAACAATTATATATCGGTTTAAAACAATGAGTGAATTTAAGTTGCATCATTTGGTGGTTGAACTGATTGGACTATTAGGGTGAGTAAAAGTGAAAAATATTTTACAATACTTTTCTATTTTAAATGCTGTTACATATCGTTTGTTGTTTTAAGATTTATAAGAATGTATAATTGTTGGACGAACAGGTCAACTTCGGCTCCTGAGAAACACGTAGAAAAATTACAAATAGAAGGTATGCCTACAAGCGCGAGTGCTTTGACTATTGTTGCTTCGCAAAGCTGTATTCATAATTTGGCAAAAGGTTCGCCTGTTCCTGAATTGTTTCTTCAAAAGTATGAAGAATTAAAAGCAAGAAAGTTAGTACCTTTGCGTATCTAGTTATGTAAATTTAGCATAAACAAGTTGCATTAACATTTAATTTTCTTTCTTTCTTTAGGGTAGATTTATTAGGTTTATTCGCCCAAGTTTTGGAACTTATATCGAAAGATAAAGAATTGAAACGTTATTTGGCTAAACAAGCAACAGCATTAGCATCAAATTCTACCAAAAATACTGCCATTACTACAGAAGATTTACCACAGATTTGTAAAAATGTAATCAAAGCTGCTGTGGAAGGAGAAAAGAAGTTAAATAAACACGTAGGTGTGATTGCAAGGAAAACAGAACCATCCATAGTAAAACATAACTGGGTTCACGAAAGGCCTCGAATAACGTGGGACTTCTATAATGAAACAAATGTCATACCGTGTCAAAAGGTTGTGCCTGTGGTGTCTCAAGAATCTATATTACTTTGGGATCTTTTGTATTGTCTAAAAGGTATAGATGGTACCTATATAGTTTCCGAACCATTAACGGCTCCGTATGCCTTGAAAACATTTAGCATCTCACCAGATGTTTGTATATCGTATAAACAAATGTCGCAACAAATATTACCTCTTGCTTCGCACTATTCAATGACGGTTAGATTTGTTGAAGAAAAAGTTTTACCAGACGACGGACAAGTTAATCACGCTTTGAGGGGAGCTATAAAAAGTTTACTCAGAGATTATTTATTATTCGTTGTACAGTTGGAAACAGAACATGTTCGTGGTAAATTAAATTTACAGAAATTGTGGTTCTATATTCAGCCTACCATAATTGCAATGTCTATTTTATTTCAAATTACATCTACTATATGCAAGGCAAATGCAAAAGGTGGAAAGGTACTGAGTCTTCTACACGAGCAAACAAACAATATTAGCGGTGAGGCAAAGTTTAAAGAATTATGCATGTTCCTCATACAAGCTGCGAGCGTTCCGTACATGCAAATATTGGAAAAATGGGTATACAAAGGTGTTATATGCGATCCTTATGAAGAGGTAAAAATATAGAAATAATGCATTCTTATTTCAATTGTTTTAATAAACTTTCACTTTCTATAAAAGTTATATTCTATTGTTTTATATCATTTTTCGTTTTTCATTTTTTAGTTTTTCGTGGAAGATAACGAATTAATTCAAAGAGAAGAATTGCCTATTGATTATTCTGCGGATTATTGGGAGAAAAGGTATACTATGAGACCAGAGAGAATACCTACATTTCTCAATGAACACGCGCAAACGATTTTAAGAACTGGGAAATATTTTAACGTAATTAGACAGTGTGGTATGTGATTCCATATACACGTATACTTTAAAATATGTATACTTTAAAATATGATTGTTATTTATAATGCTAACGTGTAAAATTTAATAGTAAGTACTGAAATGAAGTAAGAAAAACACTATCGAAGTTCATCACAATTATTTTGATAGGTAAAACAATTCAATGGGGAAAACAAGAACCTTTAATCTATCAACATCAAGGGAAAAAATACTTGGCTGCTATTGACAGAGCGTATTCCGAAGCTGCGAAAACATTATTAGAAGTTCTCATATATGAAAATGATTTAATGGGACGACTTCGTAGCGTGAAAAGTTATTTTCTTCTTGCACAAGGAGACTTTGTAGTATGTTTATTTAACGAAGCGTGTTATTAATAATTTATGTGATATCTTAATAATGTTATTTGTTGTTATTCAAATAGGTGGAATTTATGAATTTGTGCGAAACGGAATTAAATAGAAGTATGTACGATATCGTCATCCATCGATTGGCATCTCTTCTTGAAGTTGCGTTACGCATGTCCACTGCGGACTCTGATCCGTATAAAGATGATCTGAAACCTGAACTTCTGCCATATGATCTTCAGTTCCAAATGTTTAGGATACTTTCCATTCAAACTAGAGATGAGAAAGGTATATTTCACAGGTGTAACCACATTTTTTTTCCACAGGTCCTATCACATTGTCCTAACAAAATTTCCCGTTTTAGAGTACAATTTCCAAACTGACAAGACTTTAACCGGTCTGGAAGCATTTGTTTTCAACTATGACGTTAAGTGGCCCGTTTCTCTGATACTTAACAGGAAAGCGATTGCTTGCTATCAAATGCTATTCAGACATTTATTTTATTGCAAATACGTTGAGAGACGCTTGTGCAGGTTGGTGTATAAATTTAACTAAATTAGTTGTATTTACTCGACCACAGAATATATGTAATATTACATTCTAGAGTATGGATCTGTAATAAAATTGCGAAAACATTTACCCATAACGTAGCAATGTCGTATAGGAAAGCATTCTCTTTGCGGCAACGAATGCTCGATTGTATTCAACATCTAGCATATTATATGATGGTCGAGGTTATAGAACCAAATTGGCTTACATTTTTAAACAAAATGAGCAAGGTACAGTAGTTGATGTATATCCTTCTTCTTTTCTTTTTTTTAAACATAAATTCAAACTTGTTAATGTTGTATCCAGGTTAGCAACGTAGACGACGTTTTAAGCGTGCACCAAGACTTGCAGGATAGTTACCTGAAGGAGTGTATGCTTACAGATCCCGATCTCCTTGGTTTCATCACGGGTATTTGTGCTGCTTGCATCGACTTTTGCAATTTTATGGAGGTAAGTTTCGTTATTTTCACATACAAATGTGCAAATATGTACAGGTAACTCTGAATTGTTACATGATACGTGTATATGGTACGCATACATACACAAAATACGAATTAAACCTTATGTCTAAGTTGCATTCTTTGCTTTTACTCGGATTTTTTCGAATACCTTTGTTGTACAAAATAGTATAAACTAGGTACTACAAATGTTTTTTATAAACTCATTACACAGAATATATATGCGTTTTAAAATGCAACAAAAATAATAGTCATTATATGTTTCACATTACATATATACATATATATATATATATTGTTAGGAAGAAAATCATTCTGCATGGCGTATAATATTATTGAGATCTAATTGTAGCACAATACTTTCTGTATTAAATGTTCATAAGAAGCATAAAAAATTAGTAGTAAACTGAATCTTAATATTTTGCTGATCTCAAGCGTATGAGCCCATACTACATTGACGCCGAATTGACTTCCATGATTGGTGCCTGTCAGGAAGATGTCTATGATTTCGAGGTATATTCCTAAAGTTATAACTCTGCTTCCATGCATTTTTGTAGTCTTAGAATCATGAAGCTTTTCTTTTTATAGCAAACAGAAATCAACATAGAAATCTTATTTACATTATTATTTATCAGGGATACATTTTCAAAATCCGCATGATATATGTTAGAAAATTCAAGAATTTTGTGATATCGTGAGTTTCGGTAATAATACAGACTTGAAACTTAATACATATTGTTTTTTCGTTTTTGTTTTTTTTTTTTTTTGCACACGTTATCGAATGATCCATTACGAGTCGAATTTGATTTAGGGAAACATTTGACCCTCTTATCGGACTATACCCTTTTCATACCATAAGTAGTGGCTTTGCTACGAACTTAGAATTCAAAGAAAGCATCATTTCTTTAGTTGTTAAAGTTTAGAATCGAAATATATACATTATTTATTCATAGTTAAATGACTGTTGATGTTGCATGCAGTCTTTGTATTAAATATAAACATTTAATTGTTCATTCAGAAATAGCGATATGGATATAATTTTCTAATTTCTATATTTAATATGTGAAAATCATTCAATGGAAGCATGGTATTTAGTATTATAAATTACATACTTTGATCGCAAAATTGTACTTGCTAATCACAGGTTGCAATTCAACCTCATCAAGTTCAACTAAATTCAGATGACAAGGTATATTTGTTTCGAAAACTTTAGCCTGTATGTATATTGTATGTGCCATTTAAATTGTCATGAATATCATTGTGTATGTTACATTCGTTTTGTAAAATGTATGCTTCTTAATCTTAGTTCTACAAGGGATCTCGCGCATATACTAAACAAAACGAGAAAATAGTATTAATATTTGATATTCTTTGTTAGGATGAAAATGGAGATACATCCAAGGAAAATGCAGGAAGCTTCGAAGAAACGATTGTATCGCTAGATGAAAAATTTACACAAGTATTGATACGTCTTCTAGACAGAATCTGCGATCTAGGATGCGATAACAACAATGAAAAACTCTTAAACGTGTTTTGCAGGTAAGTTACTCTTTGGTGTTTGCGGATGTTAATTATATATCGTAAAGATATGAAAAACAAATTCGTTGACATCTATATAGTCGCATAACTTTTAATTAGGTTAGACTTCAATTCATTTTATACCGAGATTTTGATACGACGTGGAAGAGAGAAAACAGCGATACAGGAAGAGGTCTCGGGTTAAATATGAAACATTCACGTATGTTGAAACATTATTTATATAGAGATTTATACATAACACATTTTTTAAATAACTGAATTGTAAAATAATTCTCATTAATTAAATATTTATATACGTATTTATTCTAAGATTGTTACTTCATTTTAGTATCGTGTAAAAATGTTGCATGCATAAATGTTTTCTTTTTTTTTTGCATAATACCCATTTTTTATATGTTTAAGCACTTTTTTTTCATACTCAGTCTTACAATCAGCTTATGCAAAGAAAATGTTCAAATATTATGTTTACGCAAATTTTAAGCGATACGTATTTATATAAGTAAGGCACTTATTAATTGTAAGTTTAATAGAAACCTTGCGATACGAAGCAATGCAATATCTATATTTTTTATAATTATTACCTATCTATGGCAATTTGAAAACACCAAGCCGTCATTCTTGTCGCCTGCGACAACTAATGAGAATTGTTGGTGTATTCAACTTGTATAACAGAAACAAGAAAACAAAATAACCCCTCAGTTTTCATTATATCTTTTTATCATTAAAATGATTATTCTCAATATATCACTTGAGGTCATTCAAATTATATTCAATCGAACTCAATCTGTCTTTAATTTTCCTCATCTCGTTGATGATTTTTTCATTATCCGACTCTCGGCTTCTCTGCAACAAAATTTGTTTAGTTTGTTTTATAATATGACGATCCATGTTTACGGTGGGCGATACTTTATCCTCATCGAACGGAACACTTAGCGAATCATTTTTCAACAAATTTGGAAAAAGAAATAGCCTTTTGATGAGACATGTGGGCGACAGGCAGGTCCAGCAGCAGTGCGATTTATCGCCGAACAAGCAGTGTTCATCCTGGGTAAAAGGAGCTTGAACAGCCAGCTTCTCGATGTATACGAGTAGCTTTATCCTAGAGATCAACCCGACCAGTTCCGCCTTATTGAGAATGTCTGCTGTGTCGTTGACGGCCAGACCGTTCAGCAGGTTCAACAATACAATGGCGATGAGAAAAACGAATAGTATGAACACGATATGACTTAGAATCGGATACGTGACAAAAGGTATGTCGTTCGCATCGAATTCTCCCGTGAGCATGATGATGGTCTTGAACAACGAGTGGCCCAGATCTGGAAAGTTTTCGTTGTCGCTGTTCTTGAAGAGCGTATAGAAAGCAAAGGCAAAGGCCAGGATCAAGAAGGCGTAGAGGAGCAAAAAACGCATAAACTTTAGAAACACTGTTTTGAACATCTCGATACCAGTCGACATCAGTGGATGTTGACCGATCAAGAGTACCATTTGCCAGGCGGACAACAATATCGCCACAGCGGCAATTTCAGCGCCTGCACCTAGAATTATAGCATAATACAGGAATACCAGCACCATTTTCATCCAGTTTGGGAAACTAGTTACGTAGTGACACGGTGCCAAAATCAACTGTAAGATTTCTTCGAAGGCGAGGCAATTCATGGCGACAAACGTGGTGATTCGCAGAATTTTCACGGATTCTTCATACTGAGATGGCTTGGTGGTTTGGCCCATCGCGATGTAAATGTACGCGTTCAACAAGAAATAAACAAGAACGTAGAAGCCGATGTTTACCCAAAATACGTGTCTAATGCTGTACCATTTCAGGTAGAGAAACGAAGATAGAAGCGGATGGTTGAGCAAGTGTTTCAAACTGCTGTTGTCAGCTATGAATTGGAAAACGTCCATTTCTCGTTTCAGGCGAGTGTCATTTTCCGAGTTGTAGGGGTTCAAGAACTTGTAATCGAATTCGATCATATATTTCTGCGATTCATCTTTTCTGGTCTGTATGCAATCGTCCAAGAACCGAGACAAGGTGGACGCGGAGATGTCGGCAATAGGCGCCACACCGAATTTATTCGGGTAACCTATGTAGCTTCCTTTTTCGAGTAACAATGTTACAGCTTCGCGACAGTCTGCCCTTGCTGCGTAATGTAGAGGAGTGTTTCCTTTCCCTGAAAATAATAACAATATTTATGTTTAAAATACACCTCTATCGCCATACATAAATCCATGTTTGATACATTGAAACGTGTCAACAAAGAGACGAATTGAATTTGAAGAATTTGTTTAGAAGAAATCTTGGTACCCACCATCTGTACATTTAACATCAACGTCGTTCTTCAGGATCAGTTTCACACATTTCAACTGATTAGACATATCTTCCGAATCTCCTTTCCCTGGAATACCCAATTCAAGGCAGGCGTTCAATAACAACTCGTTCATATCCCCCTTGTAATTAGCGTTCAATATTTGATCAAGAAGATCGGGTGAGCCTTTTCGAATCGCTAATATAGCAGCGTTTTTCAAGTCGCAATCGACGTTACCCTCTTTCACTCTCTTCAACAGCGCGGAGACCGCCTTTTGTAAATTCTGGTTGACGGCCATCTCTATCAGTTCTTTCATGTTGTCGTTCACCATGTTGTCGTTCTCTAAAATCAGCAGACACCACAAGAAGGTGGTCTCGTCGTTATCGTTCAGGCAGTTCTTGAGATCGTGGACATTAGTTTCTCTGAAATAGGAGGAAGGTGGAAGATCGATGTCGGAGTATTTCTTCCGTACAATGTCTCTGACCGTTTGGCCGGTGTAGTCCGTGTACTTGTCCAAATCGACGATGTACTTGGCTACTTCCAAAATCAGTTTCACCATTTTCTTCTGGTCATTATCAGCCGCCATGTGAATCGCTGTCAGACCCTTCATGTTAGGTATGTTGGGACTCGCATAATTTTCCAGTAGCAGTTTCGCGCACTTCTCGTCATTATTTTTCACAGCCATGTGCAGGGCGGTTTGCTGTTCAACTTGCAAGTTTGGGTCTGTCGTGGGTTCGTGCAGGAGAACTTGGAGGACATCCGCGTATCCATTCTCCACGGCGAAATGAATTGGTCCTCGTTTGTGGACCGTGTTGATTCTGTTCACTTGTGCTCCATTTTTGATCAGGAACTTTACGAACTTTGGCAAGCCATTCTTGCAGGCGATGTCCAGAAAGGTTCCCTCAAATGAATCTTGGTGAACGTAGTTTACGTCGATGCTGGATGACTTGTCCTTCAAGCTGTTCTCGAAACGTTTTTTAAAGCTTTCGAAGTTGTTCGACTTTAAGCAGTTCAGAAGGTCTCTGTAGATGTTCTGTGATCTCATAGGGGCTGGGGTGCACTCGTTCAGCAGCCGCATTTCCGAGGAGTCGGCGGCATCCATATTTCTATCTGAAATACCAAGAGATTCATGAATTTTTCTATAACTGCAATTTACATGTCGTATCGCGTTGCATTTCCGATGGCGACGATTATACAAATTACGCGAGTCGATTGTTTAAATATTTTTCATTGCAATAATGTTTAATCTAGTGGAAGAGAAAACGAACAAATTTTGTAACACCTGCGAACTAAAAGTGTTGGTTTACAAGCACGTTGAATACATGCATGTATATTGGACGGGCGTGCAACTGGTTTTTACACAATTTCAACGTTCTGATGTTAATGGAGGAGGCGCGGAAAACTAAAAAACGATCGTCGATGTAAAATTTGATCTAATCGTATTGCGAATAGATCTTGATAACAACAAATACATTTTAGTTTCTTTTCTTTTTTCTTTTTTTTATTAATATAGTCGGGCCTAATTTACACCCGAGGATTTTTTCAATGTTTTGATTCCAAAAAAAAGTTACCGCCGCGATCCGCGAACCTATAAATTTCTTTGTTCAACTTTGAACATTTAACAAAAATTAACCTTTCGGAATTTCCAAAAAATCCTAGGTGTAAATTAGGCCCGGCTATCAAAAAACAAGCGTGTAAAATTGTGATGCATATCGGTCTAACCGTTTCTGAG
Source organism: Hylaeus volcanicus (assembly GCF_026283585.1). Lineage (NCBI taxonomy): Eukaryota > Metazoa > Arthropoda > Insecta > Hymenoptera > Colletidae > Hylaeus > Hylaeus volcanicus. The sequence goes on along the minus strand of NC_071979.1, from coordinate 10,897,280 downwards.
AAAAGTGTACCTTTGTACCAAAAACGAACGTTTTCAGGAGACGCAAGAAACTAAAAATTTCTATTTCCCGCTCGATTATCGATATAAATGTTATCTAATCGTATATAATTTTATCGAAATCGATTAAGACACTGCCTATTTGAAAATGTACTGTTTCTTTTTTATCCTAGAAAACGATATAACTGTTTGGAATCGCTTAAATTTTAATTAAAACAAGAAATTGTTGAATGTTCCAAGCCCCTTAAGCAAGAAATAACGAAAGAATGGTTTCGATGTCCGGCTATTAACAATAGAAATCAAAGCAAGATCTCTGGATGGCGAAGCGCGGCATTTGGGAGCAAAGAGATACGTACTTGGTTGTCATGCACGATGACAGAAGTGCTCTCCGGAAGCGTTTCCTGTTGTCAGCATTAATTCAGTTTCAAACGAACACCAAGAAACATGGATGGTAGCGCTGCTGGCCAGCGCAAAACAATTTCAACAACGGCACTGCGCGGACCACTATCACCGATGGAATATCAAATTACTATTGTAATACGATGAATGAAACGAATTCTATCATTTGAATCGTGCGTGCCTTTACTGGTAAAGTATATAGAGGAAAAAGGATTTTGCCTGGCATTGTACCGTGTTAATCGTTATATCTAATCTGGATGTCAGACTGTCGGATATCGTCACAAGCAGCTATTACGACTTTTGTTAATAATTTGAACGGTTTAATTGTACTTACAGGATCACGAAGCGATCGTCGAATATTGAATATCGAATCGTCGAGCGCTTCCTCCAACGCGAATCGAACGACGGACAGGAAACGAAAATTCCTCGACTATCACCGTCTGGCATCGAGCAAAGCGGACTACTCTACTGACCAGTTAGTTCTCTGCATCGTGATGTCAGCGTGACAAGAGAGGGGAACCGATCAAGTGTCCAGCGCAAGCTTCTGTACGTGTTAATTGAACAGACGTTAAAACCTAGCCGGCGTGTTGGAAATAATTACGAAGATTAGTTGAAAATATTTGTCTGACTTTAATGAAAGGTCCAGATGAATACAAATTATACGTTCAACGCGTTCCTCTTTCCAGCTCTCAAACATTTCTTGTTTATTCAGTTAGTAATTTTGACTGTAATTTTGAATACTGAGATAGATTGAAAAAAGTGAGACGAATACGAACGGTAGTAGGTTTCACGTTCACTTGTACGTTTCATCCTTGGCGATAACGTGAGTCCCTAATTTTAGCTTACTTCTCTTCGACGGACAGGACACAACAAGGTCGAAAGCGTCGAGGATGGCGACTACGAACGTTAGGGTGCGTGGGTTGCGAAATTGAGTATATCCAATAAAGGAGACAAGGTGATACCTTTACGGTGATATCTCCAACGTAACATCGCAGTCTGCGTCTTTGTTTTCTGTAATATAATATATCTTACAGAAAATTGTATTGGGATTTTGGAGCAGTACTGTTTTTTTATATATATATATACATTTTTTTTTTGTTTGTTAATTTGTGAATGAAAACGTTAAAGAATAAATTTGCTAAAGTTCTATTATTCATATTTACTATATTAGATTATTATTGTATTATATTAGGTAGATAGTTGTAAGACTAATACCATTTTTTTAGCAACTTTCAGGTTCACAGTATCTCTACATATTAGAAAGAAACAAGAATTATTCGATGTAAACAATAATCGTAAATATGGAGCGCATGCGTCGTACTTTTAATCCAAGCGGAAAATAAAGCTGGGCGGTCGGTGGTGAGGGTAGAAGAGCACATGCCGCGGTACCGCGACGTTTAATCTTCAGTCGATCTGGAACGCGTCTCAGGTGCGGAAGCGTTGATAGCTACCCGGTGCTTTTGTGTTCGATAAACGACTCCGACAACGGATTTGTGATTTAATTAGTTACCTTTGCTGCTTTTCTTATCGTCGTTGGATAATTTCAACGATCTTCGCCCCTACGTTATTTTGTCCAATCCAGGTAAACGATAAAACGCATTTAAATTTAATAACTCTGCGTAAGCAGAAGTACGCGTTTACGATACATTTACATTTACATTTTAAAAGCTCACGAGTTTTGAAGTAATCAATCGTTTCCAGTGAATTGCAAAGTAAAGTTTCTACGATGATTGCGGATTTTTGTGCATTTATAAGAAATTTGAATGTACAAAAAACTACAAAATGCATACAGTGTGCAGTCGTTGAAAAAGAAATGATTGAAAGTATAATTGATATTTTAATATTTGCAGAGCAAAATAAATAGCTATTTCGGTTGAATTTTTCCAGATACATTTGCAAAGATTTTATTTTGCGTAAAGACCCGCAGTTGAGCGATGACACGTAACAAGGACATTTTCGTTTCAATTACACCTTTAACGTGAGCAACGACGATGAGTAACTCTGAGTAACCGAGCGTGCCGTAAACAAATATTATGTCATCGCCTTATATTCATGAATACACTGGCGAGAAAATTACAAAGACATAAACGGCAATTTATCGCGTTCCCCTACCATTTTCTGTACGAATTCGATGATTCACCTAATCGAAGAAATCAAATTGTGCAAGTATACAGATAGCCTGTTAATTAATAACCGAAAATCAATCAGTTGTCATGTCAGTTTAGATAACGATCAAAACAATGCCAGTCGCGAGTGTATGTTGTGATGAAAAATAATGAAAAATAGGGATGCAAGAAATACGTATAACGTAAGGGTTGATGAAATTAGACCGTGCTTGTTACCACTGCTTTCATTGAATACATTTAGCGAGATACGAACATTCCTTTCAAGAAACTCGATCCTCCCTAAGTTTGTACAACATTAGACCACCATCGTATAATGCGGTTTCTATACCGCTATGAAAAGAAAATTGGAGCAATCCTATCACGGTAGATAAACATAGTCATAGTCAGGAATTATCTTTGTTTAAATAAGAACGTTGCCAATACACCTTGCAGTCTGATATAACGATAATTGGATATTTTTCCTATATCCCTTAAAAGGCCAGATTAAAGTTAAACCTCCCTCGTTCCAAAAATGGTATCGATCGATTCAGCAGTTACATTAAATCCTGTTTGCCACTTTCTCTATACGGTAACATCGAACACCGAACGATGAACCAGTAGTTATGAAACACAGCAGCAGGCCTTTCGGGGCTTTGGAACAATAGCAAGCAACCGTGTCCTAACGAGAGAGCCGTGCATGCTCGTATGCAAATCTCCGAATCCGATTTGCATACGCGTGCATTCGTGGAAAGATATTCACCGTTTGAATACGGAGATGAAAACCTTGTAATAGAGGCGCGTACAAGTCACGTGTATGTAAGCTCGCACTCCATATGAGCAAAACGAGAGCAACAGTGAGTCGTAAATAGAGGCGCGTGATAGACACCGACGAGTTCCAGGCATGTCATCCAATTTTCAACGAAATTTTCTTGCGTGGTGGGATCGCCGCCAGGAGTTTAACAGCAGGATAGCAGGTTGTTTTTCGTCAAAGTAACAAGTGCATCAATGATGATAAGACACGAGCATAGCCCATATGACACATGACCCAATAACGCTAGAAATTTCTTTACCGAATAGACGATCCT
>NC_071979.1:10857592-10893684 GCF_026283585.1 Hylaeus volcanicus | reverse complement strand
ATCGGTAGAAATTGTTTCAACAATCATCTAGAATCTAGATAAATTATCGAAGCCCTCGCGTTACCGATCGATCGAAAATCCCCGGTGTCTTCCATACCGGGCGAGATTGTTCGAATAAGCGATCGATGATAATCGCGAAACCGACTCGTTTGAGAGAGTTGTAACTCGGTCGTGTGACGTTGAACGTTTTTGCCTCGCCCCATGAGTACATCTCGATCGTCGATGATTTGGCGTTTATATCCTAGGCTGTAGACTAACTAATGCTAGATGGACAAATGGAAGAAATTGTAAATTAGATGCGTGCAAGGATGATAAGGATAAGCTCCTTTCATCCCGGAGTATCTAAACCGATTTGTCAGCTTATCAAATATTCACATAAATTTCCATAGAAGAAATCTGCTCAGAGATTGTTCCAGTTACAATTATTAGTCTCGTATACGCGTACACGAAGTACAACAAGTAGACAATGAGTCATCCCGGTTCACCTACATTTATTTAGGTTACTTAAACGGCATACAATTTGTGACATTCAGGTTTTATTAATTGTCGGTCCCAATGTCGGATGGTGGGCGATTCTGGTGCTGGATACCCACACCATGGACATAGGCTTATATGGTACTCGGTGAGTTGTTTCTGTGGCCCGTCTTTTCGAGGCCGTGTTAGTTGCACAATTTCGTGGTGAAAACCTGGTTATCTTGCACAACGAGGAAAAGTATAATAAACTCTTGATCGTTCTTCTCGATACGTGAACTTGACGAACTGGTCGACAGTGAACGAGAATATGCCAAGGTTTAAAAACTAAACTACTGGTCAACGTTCGATGTTAATCGACGATGAAAATTCCCGTTCGTATTAATTAATCTGCGAAACGTGAGATCTCGTTAAAATTGATCGATAGATACTTTGACCTTTCCCGATCAGGTTTCTGTTAAAACAAAGAAAAGGATGTTGCGTAGATATTTTAATCACAATATCGTTGGTCTGAAATATTTGTCAGGGTTTTCTTTCTTTTTGCTGTCCGTATCAGCCAAGGCTCGCGAAAACTATGGGCGGCATGACACAGAAATCATGGACACCAACCAAGAGGCGAGGTCCCATCGCCGCAGAGTACACCAGTCCAGGTCCTGCTTGTGTTACTCTACCGCCGCTGATCGGTGCGTGTAGTTTCACATCCTCGTTGTGTACTCGTTTTAATCGGAGCGAACTTACGAATGAAAATTTCAGGAAAAACCGTTCCTGACTCGAAGCGAGGCAGAGCACCAGCCTTCTCTTTCGGAACCAGGTACTCGCACGGCTTCGGTTCGATGATATTTTTACCGAACGTCTAGCTTATATTAGTTCTGAGAAGCATCGTTTACTAAATACAGCACAATTAACGCAATGAAAACGTTCATTTTATCGAAATGTTTAGACACTCGGCGAAGAACGACAGTCCTGGACCAGGTCCTGGCCAATACAACGTTTCTGGACTTTGCGCAAAAGGTGAGAGGATACTAATCGTGAAAGTAATCGAAAGTTTGTATCGAAATTCAGGCTACGCGGTAACATCGGACAAAATCGAAACGAACGCCGAGAACAGCGGTATTTCGTGTTCGGATAAAGTATCGATCAAACTCCAGAGTAGCGATACAAAGCGAGAATGTAGGCCTTTAAACGGGCGTAATTCGCAAAATTCCTTTGCTTTCCATTTAATTCGCTGACGGACAATTCCGACAATTCCGACAATTCCCTTGTATTTTAAACGAATCGATACACAGGATTTTCGTATATACGAATAATTGGACACTTTATCGATGAATGCTATTCGAATACATACACAAACAATTGTTCGAATAGTGAAATACGCGTAGCGTTGTACGGAATGTTTGATCTATGTAGGAATGGTCTTGTTTGTCTAGGAAAAGATGCGGCACCAGCGTCGTCTTTGCACGGACGTACAAGGTCCGTGAAAGAGGAACCAACGCCTGCACCGGGCGATTATAATCCAGAGAAAGCAGAAAAGGTCATTCTAGACAGTTCACCGAAATTCTCGTTTGGCATCAAAACGCAAACCGAAAAAATCAGCTGCACACCCGGTGAGTACACGTTTCGTGCACCTTTCGACGCTTACTAGAAAACTTCATCTGAATTTGGTACAACTAGTGAAATTGACGCGAATTATTTAAAGAGAATTCTGACGAACAAAATACTTAGTATGTCGAAGTATAAGAAAATGATTGCGACAACGGTGAGAGTACGCCACGATCGCGTGCCATTTCTAAATAATTGGATAATTGGATGTTGCTCGTAGCACCGGGCGACTATTGCACCGAAAAGGTGACTCTCGATAAAGCCCCTGAGTACAGTTTCGGCTTAAAACCTGTATTGGAGAAACCGAGCGATATTCCTGGTAATTACAAACCACAACAAGACATTTTATGCGACCCTATCTATTTCCCTCTACTAATCGAAACAATTACTAATCATAGTTCGCAGTTAATCAGCCTTATGCGTTCCCGATGAGACGGACGATACTTATAAATTAATATCGTTCGACAAAAATACACAGAAACAGCAATCGAAGAGTTAGAAAGTATTTTTACGTAACATAAAACTTAAATACTTTTATTTAGTTTAAACATTTTTTACAAAGAACATTGTTCGTGATAATGATGTCTTAGGATGATCGATGCCACACCAAACGACCGATCTTCGAAGAATAAACTTTAATAAACTCAAGTATTTCTTACGATACTCTTCATAACTGCGTGTTGCGTTTGGTAATTGATTCCAGCTACTTGTTTTTCCTTGGCAACTATAGCTTGATAAACTATTTATTTCGCATACACGCTACTCGATTATTTTCTTGTCGTAGATCGTTAATATTTTATAGGCAAAATGGTGTAGATCGATGATGCATGCAACAAATAATTGTATCGTATTGCATGTGTAACAGCTTGCATTTGACTTTGACTTGACGAAATTTTCTGACCATTTTTTACAAATTCATTAAAATTTATTATAAATTACGTTTATTAGCCGATTAATATACATTTCCTTTGATTGTAATATTAGCACCGGGAGCTTACTGCCCAGAAAAGGTAAGATTGGACAACACGCCTCAATTCACCTTTGGACTCAGACCTCCTCTTGAGAAGCCAAACAACACCCCAGGTAATTATTCAGAGATTTTCTCTGTTAACACTTTGTCGACCAAATCTAGAAAAATACCCTTAAAATGACATTCACCTAGACAGCTTATGGCCAGCTTCGGTCCTCGATCCCTCCATCCTTGAAAGTTCGACAAAAGTGACAGATATATTATCCTAGGAGCTAGGAGCACGTTACTATCGGCGCGTGGTTACTGTTGTAGCACCTGGCACCTACAGTCCTGAAAAAGTCAACTTGGACAAGGGTCCTCGATACAGTCTTACGGGAAAGGGTCGCGTAGAGAAACTGGACGACACTCCTGGTATACAAATTCTTTCAACAGTTGATAAATCAAGTTCAACAATTGGAAAATTAAAAAAAACAAATGTCCTTTTTTCTGAATATTCGAGTTGCTGAACAATTCCCTTTATAAATATATTTCAAAGTTAAACGAGAACAAAAATATTCTCAGCGCCAGGTACGTACTGCCCAGAAAACGTAAAATTGGATACAGCACCGCAGTTTTCATTTGGACTGAGAACTCCCCTTGATAAACCGAACAATAATCCAGGTATAGAATTTACCATAACTCGCGACACCTTCGTCGCTACTTCGATCAATGAAAGAAATTAATGTTGATACTGTTATAGCACCTGGAGATTATTGTCCAGAAAGAGTGAACCTAAATAAAGGTCCAGAGTATAGTTTGACTGGTAAGGGACCTTCGGAGAAACCAAGCGATACCCCTGGTCAGTGCAAAAGCCGTTTTATTTTTAACACGTTTATTTTATCGTTTTAATTTTTTACTTAACCATTCAGTTGTCTACCTTACTTTCGATCGATTTATCTTAACTTTCATTAAATACTCGATTGTTTCTTAGCACCGGGAACGTACAGTCCAGAAAAAGTAAATTTTGATAAAGGTCCTCAGTTCAGTTTGTATGGTAAAGGATTACCAGAAAAGCCCAATGACAATCCAGGTGATCAACATGAAAAATATCAGTCGCGTATCGTTGATTCAGGCTAGACAAATTTATATGTTCCTCTTGTTATCACAGCACCAGGAACGTACAGTCCTGAGAAGGTAAATTTAGATAAAGGACCTCGATACAGCTTATCTGGAAAAGCTACACCAGAGAAGCCTAACAGCAATCCAGGTGAATTATTTCGGTCGTTGCTGAAGCTTTTTATTTTGGAGATTCGGTTGGTATAGGTTTAACATTCCATAGACACAAATGCTAATGTTTTGATTGCCTCGGTAGGCCCTGCTGATTACTATCCAGAGAAAATAGTAAATTTGGAACATAAACCTTATTTCAGTTTCGGTAACAGAAAGCCATTGGATAAACCTAGGGATACACCAGGTAACGGTGTTGATTAACAACTCACTAATTACATTTACTATGTAACTTAACATTTTGCCATTGCTTTCATTCGACATAATAACTTTGTACGCTTTTAAAATATTAATGCGATTACTTAAGGGATTCATACCGACGCTTTTTTCTCACTTTTATTTCTCTCCTCGCATGTTTATAACTGCTTTAGCATTAACATCATTGCTACTTACAGTTAAATGACATTATCAAATATTTTTCTTCATTGTAGATTCTTCGCTGACGACACGTTGCAAGTTTAGAGTAATCGGAAATGTTTCTTCGATCATTTTATGTGTGCTGTAATTTCGTGCTATAAGTTGTCTAGTATATCTGTACGAGTACTTTTTCATAGTTGTATCAGTATTTCTTTTTTAATTTGACAGCTCCTGGCACCTATTCCCCTGAAAAAGTCAATTTAGATAAATCTCCAGAGTATTCCTTTGGTTTAAAGGCATTCGTTGAGAAACCTAACGATGTACCTGGTAAGTAATGTTCGATTCACCTTTCGCAATATTATTTATCGAACGTGAGATTTATAATGTTTTTGTACAAAATATAGCGCCTGGAAGTTATCATCCGGAAAAGGTAAATCTAAACAAATCTCCTCGGTACAGCTTTGGTATTAAGACCGATGTACACGAAACAAATTTCATACCAGGTATAGTAAACCACTAGAATTTACTGTTTCTCATTTTTTTTTTTTTTTTTTTTTTTTTTTATGCGTCTTTTCTATAGATTTTATATCTCCTTTAAAGGTCCAGGTGAATACAGTCCAGAAAAAGCCATGTTTTTATTAGAAAAAGCATTGAAATTTACTTTTGGTCTCAGGACAAGTATAGACAGACCAAACGATATTCCAGGTAAACTTGGAATATTTATTTCAAAAGAGAAAGTTAATTTTAATGATTTGTGAGTCGTAGGGAAAAATAATTTTGTCACGCTAGAGATAAATCTTGTTTGTTCTCTTGGTTTTGTTCCAGCCCCAAATGTTTACAACATTCCTTCTGCACTTGGTGGGACGAAGGCGGGTAACAAGAAAACAGCACCGGCTTATTCCATTTCTGGTAGACAGAAGGTCTTCGCGGATGATCGAGTTTTGGTTCCAGGACCTGGAACTTACGAAGCCGTGAAGCCAGATGCAGTTAGAATGAAGAGTCCCGCTTATAGCATAAGTTCTCGCTATCAGCTGCCCGACGATCATTCACAGATTCCAGGACCCGGAGCACATTGCCCAGAAAAAGTATTTATACGATACATGCTGTACCAGTAACCGTAGTATAAACGATAATTACGCCATTGTTTATGGGAAAATAATGTTTGTAAAATTTGTATAATATTATCGGTTTACAGGTAATACTTGATATCCCTCCAGCGCATTCATTTGGCATTAGACACTCGCCATATATATGCAACCTGAAGGACGTTGTTTATTAATATGCAAACCTTGCGGGAGTCGATGTTCGTAATTATCCTACTTTGAAATAGAAAATTACATACTATCGATATAACAGGAATAATATTTAATTATGAAATGGCAATTTAACGCGTGCGTGGCTGAATCTTTCCGTAATGCTTTGCAGGACTGATTGTGAAACCTGGTGCTTGCTAACCGATTAAGTATGAAATTAAACGGAAAAATATGTCGTTTAACGATGTTTGGATTACAATATGTAGTAATAACGCGAGTACAAGTACTGACAAACACCCGCGTAATACGTGAAACGGTAACAGTAACAGTAACAGTAACAGTAACGGTAGCTTGCCTTTTTATTGTTTAAAAAAAATAGGCAGCGGGTAAACTATGTAATTTTTATATAAAATTTATATTTCCTTGTGAAATATATTTTTATCGTTTATTTAAAATGTTTATCATTGAATGCTTTACAATGAGTAACATTATAAGTATAAATGCTAAAGATTTATAATCTATATATTAAAATATATAAAACATGTTTTATCAAAGTTTTTATATATAAAATATATAAGGTACAGTATGCGAACATGCAGGTAAATCTTAATATGGCTAAAGTAATATTCACAGCCATTAGATATTCTTTTAAGATGTATGGTGATCAACACATTTAAAATACGTATGCTTACGACCTATTTTGCTGGCAGTTTTTGATATGCTCGCAAGTACACGCGTTCTCCGGAAATCCATGTAGATAACAATTCCAAATTATCGTTTAACATCACTAAATCAGCATCCGCCCCATAATTTAAGACTCCTTTAATTCTTTCGATACCGAGAGTTCTCGCTGGATGGAGAGTTGCAGCCTCTAAAGCCTCTACCACCGAACAACCTACAAAAAATAATTATATTTTAATAGTTACATCTAGAATTTAATATGGTTAAATAGTAAAACTGTAATTACCTGTTGCTTCTCTGAAATGTCGCACGCATTTCGACATTTCTGCTGTACTACCACACAGAGTATTTGTTCCGGCAATATACGCAGATCCCATACGCATCTCTATCTTAAACTGTCCTAACTGATGCACGCCTTCTTCCAAACCTAGAGCTGATATTGCATCAGTTACCAGAACAAGTCCTAGAAAGAAATACTATATACAACAATTTGAAAGAAAACTTGGTTGCGACACAAGAAAAATGTCCTACCTTTTGGATGCGTCCTGTGAGCTATACGCAGCGCTGCAGGATGGGTATGAATCCCGTCTGCGATTATACCGTAGTGGACAATTCTCCCTGTTGGTATTTTATCGGATGTTAAGAGACCGACTAATCCAGGATCTCTATGATGGAACTATAAATATAAATTTATTCTTTATTTCGTCGTACTCTATATCCTATATTCCGTATACTTACCGGTAACATTGCATTGAAAAGATGCGTGATAAACGACGCTCCGCTTTTTACAGCATTTTCTCCTTCGTGCAAATTTCCTATGGAATGTCCTAAAATATTTAAATAGAAGATACATGGTTGAGCAATTTTGAGCCATAGAAACAAAAGTATACAGCTCATTTTGTGCCTTACCGAGAGAAACTTTAATGTTTCTTTTGCATAATTCTGTGATAACAGTTTGAGCATTGGGAAGTTCTGGTGCCAGTGTAACAAGACATACATTTTCTAAATATCTGTACGTATCAATTAACGATTGAAAACCCTAAAACATAGATTGCGAAATGTAATGAAAAAATATTTTATTTATTTATATATATATTTAAAGTATACAAATGACTTGCTCTATTAAATTGTTTTATATAAGTTTCTGGATGAGCTCCTTTTTTGCTAGGACTAATAAAAGGTCCTTCTAAATGAATGCCTAGTATAGTTGCTCCATGTAGCCCACCATTTCTTTTCTTCATTTCTGGTAGTATCTTATAATATGTATCGTCAGGTGATGTTACTAAAGTTGGGCAAAATGATGTTACACCATATTCGAGTAATTTCTTAGCAACTTTATTAATTCCTTCCTGTACATTATCAACATTGTGCGTAAAATCTATGCCATAACCACCTGATAAATAAAATGATGTAAATGAACAAACATAAATGTTAATACAGTTACTTTCAAAGTTCAGCCATAAATATTATAAGTATTAATTAACACGAATATGTTATCTATAAAATTAAACATTCTTATCTTTATAATTAAATTTGTAGAAAAAGTAGGTTTGTAAGATATATAACATTATTAACCGACTTCAAAAAGGAGGAGGTTACTCAATTCGACATATATATATATATATTTTTTTTTTTTTTATAAAGCATTTCGGATTTTTAATCGATAAATAACAATAAAGATAAATTCTTCTAACATGGTGTTCTCAATATGAAGAGGAGATTATTTATAAGAAGATACGATTTATAGATCATAGATTACAAGGTTTGCTGTGTAAACAATACGTAGTTATATACATCAAGTACCATTAATTTGAAGGTCGATATATCCAGGTGAAATCAACGCTCCGTCACAATCGATTTTAATATCCGGTTTTATTTTCTCGTCGTAAAAGATTTTCGCTGGATCAACGATTTTTCCACCGCGAACCCATAGATCCTCGATCGAAATCTTGCCGTCACGTAGAATCCGACAATTGTAAAATTGTTTCAAAATTCTTTGATCCTCCTGCGACATGTCAACGCGATGCAAAAATTGTGCACATAAAAACACGCAACGTCTGTTAAGCAAAAGAATAGATTTGCATGTTACTCGATGGTTTGCATTATCAGTCACGAGTATGTAGTTATCAGTAGTTATCAACAGTTATCATACGGACCACACAAAGCACAGATGACGAGATGACGAAAGCTTGTCAAGTGGCAATTGGCATGGCATGGCATCGACTTTGTGATCCTGCCATTTTTACCAAGATGTCGCTGAATGTATATATCTTGATACTTTTGTAAACAAACATTTGTTTTCCAATGTTAAATATTTAATATTTAAAATGTAGACATTTTATTGTCTACATTACCATAAAATTGTTCTCATAGACCATATTGCTCTCAGGGGCTGTAAATACAGTACGGTATTGTAAGTACTTCTATTGTACTTACAGTTTTTTTCCCTTATTTTCTAAATTTCATAATACGATACATCGAAACGTGGTACGTATTTATTATTAAATTTAATACTTACCGTACTTATGACCGCTAATGAAACTTTATGGATAACATAAAAACAGAACTTGAATAATTTTTAGAAGAAAAAAATATAACCGACTTCGAGAAACATTAAAACTGCATTTTGTCATACTTTTTAGAAGAAAAAAATATAACCGACTTCGAGAAACATTAAAACTGCATTTTGTCATACTTTTTAGTGCAGTTTTAATGTTTTTCGGAGTCGGTTATATTTTTTCTTTTTTTCAAAAATTATTTTATTTCACACTTTTTAGTGGCAATATATAACCAATAGGTTTCATGCAATAACAATAGTTACGAACGATATATGTATTGCCGCAAATGTGATCATCGCAAAAACCTGCCCGGCAGCAAAATGTGAGGGGTTTCATCAATTTCAGGCCGAACATACGTGAAATAGTACTCTTTTTCCGATAAAAGTGGTAAAAAATAAACCAAGTACAGATTTTCTATTTTATGGGGCCAAGTGCCAATGATGCTCTACCAGATGGAAGAGGTTTCATCCTGATTGGTCAAGCCATCTCGGTGTAATCGGCAGACATAAAAGAAAAAGAAAAAAAAAATACATGTCGAATTGAGTAACCTCCTCCTTTCTCGAATTCGGTTAAAAATCAATTACACGGGTAATATAGTAAACTGTTTATTTTAGAGGCAAATATAATTCAAGTTCATTAACAAATTATATGAAAAACAATTTGATATAGAAAAAAGTCATCTTTTTATGTAAGTAAAATCTCGAAAATTAGAAAAATCTAAAAAAAAGAATAGACTGTCACAGAGAAGAAATTTGTTGTTTTGGTAAATCATACAGAGATGGATAAAAATTCTTGATTAAGGATTGAGAGACGACCAATTTCCTATTCGTCGCGGTTTTAATTAAAAATCGGAATTTGAATGATAGAAAATTACATCAAGTTGAATGAACAAAAATGTATCCGCGAAACTGTTCAATTACTATTATTAAAATAAAATGTTGCCCATCTGTGGTAGATAAGCCTCTTCGCGTCAAGAAATACCCTTGATTAATATCGACAGTTTAATACTTAGTACTAGTGCTGTAATATCTTTTTCATGTTTTCCCATAACATAACAAATTTCATTATAGAGAAAGGAAAATGCTGCCTGCAGTTTTCTCAATTTTTGTATTAAAAATGCTTTAACAGTACCCAAAAATTTGTCCATAGATCAACGTGCGTTTCGAAAAGAATTCTACCAACGTTTGTATATAAACGTCACAATATAAAACGAAGCAATTAAAAATGACAATGATTATTATGTAGAGCTGAGAGCGCAATCGTTTATACTTATATGACATTATTAGAGCTTATCTGTTAATGAGTCGTATTTCTATTCATCGTTAACGTCGGTTAAAAGGAGGGTACGCATAATTTTGTCACCGGTATGTCGAAGAGTCTAGGCTTGATCTGGAATAGGAGATATGATATGATTAGATGATTGATACGAACAGGATTACGTTGGAGCCACAGGCGCAGGATATCTAGGCAGTTATCGGTCAGGTTTTGTTAGTGTGTTGTCTCTTGTACGCACTGTACGCACAAACGATTTTTTTCCTCTTATCTTAATTTGTATATAATTCTACTGTGTTTTACACTCGGCAGGATCATTGCCATGTTGCTTCCCACCTGATGGTGCCGACTCTTCGTCATCTTCGTCTTCATCCTCAGGATCGTCCTCGTCACCTTCCTCCTCGTCGTAATCCTCGTCTTCGTCTTCTAAAACCTCCCCTAAAATGGCATCAAGTTTTTTTTAATCATTAATCAATTGTAAAATAAATAATCGGACGCAGAAACATTTCTTAAATATTAACTTGGATCGTTAAAAAAAAACGCGGGAAGTAAAGTACCTGTATAATATAGAACAGCTCTAGGAACTATACGCTCTCTAATGTAATGGCCAATTTCAAAATCGCTCGTTAACAATGCTTGAGTTTCATCGTCGATTTCCGCTTCTGCATCATCTGGCACTAAAGGTGAAATTTGTAATAATAAATCAATTTAAATACAGAAATAGAATACAAAATATAAACGTAGAAACTATTATCTGCACTTACCAACTGGTGGACTGAAAAAGTTGAAAAACGAATCATTCTGAACAGTTTTCGTTACAGTTCGTATGGACCCTCGAGATTTATGTTTTTGATTCTTTTTTATAGTTTTTACGGTAACATTCTTTCCTTTCTTCCAATCGATTACGCATCCCTGTCGGAAAAGAATATATAACAAATCGTGTGTTACGCAATGTACTTATTACTATAGATTTACTATAGATACTTACCTTACATTTGTATATTTCAGGTCCTTCGAAACTGAATGGATCATTTTTTTCAGGTATGCACTTCATAATATATTCTTTAGTTAGAACCGAGTTAGTGAAGTATTCGTTCGGTTCGAAATGGAACTCAAGAACAAAACCCTACAAAAAATCTCATTATCTTTTAATGCACTTCAATCAAAACCTTTCAGATTTTAGCTGCGATGTGTGTATATGGTAAAAACAGGGATGTTATAGTTTAATTTTTGTTTTCTTACCATTGGATTAGCTTCGAGGAATTTCACTTTAATATCGTATAAATGTTTCAATATTGGTTCGTCGTGTTCTTGAACCATGTCAGCCAATGGTCCAACATTTTTAAATATTGTGAGCCAGAATTCTGGGATGCCTTTAACGTCTTCGCTTTCAGGCCTAAAATGTTCACGATTAATTAACGATGTTCCTAACGTTGAAATAATTTCATTAATTAAAATAAAAGAAACATACTCTTCTTTAGTTTCCTCTTTAACATCTTCAAGATTTGCTTTTGCTTTCAAATCGTTAGTTAATCCTTCTTCTTCGTCGTCGCTCTCCCACACGCATTGCGTGTCTGTTGGTTCGTAAGCACCCGATACTATATCGCGTCTTTTCTCGTAAAGAGGAGCGTACAGTTTGTAATAAGCACATTCCAAAGTATGTATATCCTCATAGAATTTTGATTCGATATTAGTGGTAAATAATTGCAATTGTTTTAAAGCTTTAATTCTGCGTTTTACAGGAGCTGGAAGAGACTGCATTTGCTAAAAATTAAAAATACCTTCTAAAATATCATTTTTAGCGCGTAATTTAAGTCGTTAATAAAATGTCTTTGTATTTGTTTCAAATTGAATATAATATTGTAAAGAACTTTTTATAATGATTCAATAATTTATATCGATCTTAAAAATGTCTAAGTACTTTTAAAATTTGTGTGGTACAAGCAATTATTTAAACCACACCTGTTTAATTTTTTTTATAAATTAAGCAATGGTTAATGTATAGATAATTTCAAGTATTGCTTCCTCATCTATTGCTGTGCATACTTAATAACTTGTATTAATAACTGAGAAAACAAACATCAAATTTGATAATGTCCGTAATGAAAAGTTATTAAGGTGTGCCAAATAAAATGGAAATATGGGGGGGGGGGAGGGGGAGGAAGTGTGCAAAGTTAATTAATTAAATAATATCATAAAATTATAATAATAGCAATACCGACAGGAACATTTAGTAATTTCTTATATTTGAATTATCAAAAATTGTCTATAGTTGATGTGGTGTTTGAATACCTCCAATCCTGGTGCAGAAATACGATCTTGCAGAGCAGCTAGGACATCATGTCTACGTAAATTTTGGGTGGTAAGCTCTATACTGTTCTTATCATCTTCGTCTTCTATAGATTCCATATCACTATTATTGCTGGCGCGCTTTGGATCAGTTGTCATAGTACTACAATCCAGATTTATTTCTTTAAAAAAAAAAAAGAAAAAAAAAAGAATATTTGCAGACAAACAAACACAATGAACTTGTGTGAATATCGGTATGGTGATAAAGAAAAGAAATTATTAAAAATTCAAGCAATTCTTGAAATTTCTTTATACAATACAATGTACAGATCGTGGTTTATAAATTTGGTTTGTTTGGATAATTTGCTTTATTGTCATTACGTCTTAAATACGAGTAAAAAGTATCTTACAAATAAGTTTAATTTATTTGATGAATGACTGTTTGATATTAAAAGAAAAAAGGAAAAGAAATAATAATGATTTTGTTAAGGTATAGAGATTATCAAAGTAATTACACACAAAGAAGGATAGGGTTGATTTATTAGTTTAAGCAGTATTATAAGTATTTCTTACAAAGAAAATTATTTGAAATTTAATTGAAAGGACATGGCATACAGAAATATGATAATTTAGTAAACGTGCCGAAATTCGCTAGCACATTGCGACTTGAACCTTCGCTGTGTGTGCATTAAGAATACGTTAAATATCGATAGTGTGCACGCGTATACATAAAATAATCGTTACGTGGGATGCAAAATGCACGTGACAAAAATGATTTCGTTGATACGTTTGAATTTTTCTGCGACGTTACACTGACATTTGAAAGTCACCATATTCGCGAGGGATAAAGGTTATTTGTTAGGGTACGCAGAGATCATAGGAAAAAAGCGGAAATTGTATAAATTTGTCAATTATTCGACGGATCCTATCGCGTTGCATTTATTATACTCACGGCGAAGCTGGTGATCTGTTACTTGATCTATTAGAGAAAAGATTGTCGCCGATATCGCTCAAGTTCAGTCTCACATAGAGAAAAGTCCATACACATGGGACAGATGGAAAAAAGCACAGTTTTTTCGGGGTTATAAATGTGCGAAAACACACGAAGAAAACGGGAAACGATTGGTTTTGTATGAAAGTATTAATCGCAATTGTTTGAAGAAGAACGGAGAATTATTAATATCGATGAGAAAACATACCTTTCAAGATTGAAGCTGATCACAAGAGAGAAAACGAACCACGAAACGAGCAACGAACCGGTCGTTTTGTCAGTTCAGCAGTTCAGTAGTTTCCTTGCAGTAAGTCGTAAGTCGCACGATACGAAATTAGTTCCCTTTTTGTCCTTTTCTATTCGGACTAAGTGCTGCTATCATACGATTCGAAAATTCCCTAACTTTATTTTTAGTTTTCTTTTTTAAACGCGATACTAAATTGTTTAAAATCGAGTAGCCACGGAGTAGGCTCGAACCAGCTGGAAGGTAAACAAATTTAAAAGCTTCCCTAATTTATACAGATTGTTCGTAATCATTTCCGAAGTTTTATTCCAAAACTATATTCATGCTTATATATTTAATTATTATTTCATTTCATGTACGATATTTAGGGCAGTTTCTTTGAATATTTCCAATGTATTATACATTAGTAGCTGCACCGTACGATGGCTAAAACATAATTGAGCTTATTAGAATGTTGGAAATATTAAATTTTCGTTTGAAAAGGGAAGAGGGTTACGATTTTTCAAATTTAATTTCAACGTTCCATCGGATTGGTGGAACTGTTTGAGTGTTTGTTGGCTCACTTCATTGCTTACAAAGTGTCTAGAATTCAAGAAAAGTATTTGAAACACATGGTATCGTTATTCGACCAATTGGTCAAACGTTATTTCAGAGATCATTTCCCTTCCTAATTTGGCTTTTACTCCTTTCACCAAAAACCGACTTTCTACACAGTTGATCGAGTTTATGATTCAAGTTTTCTCGTGTCTAGGGACTTTGAGACATAGTTGCGCGCCACTATTACGTTTCTATTTGATCGCGAAAGAAAATAAAGATGGCGCAGTGACGTCACATCCGTTTGTAACGAGAAACGAAACGTAATTTGCTAACACGTTTTCTCCTATACAATACAACATACAACACCGTCAGCCCTTTAGGCTTGGCGCCTTCGTCAAATGCAGTGAGCGTCGGTGTACGTAAAATGGCGGACGGTGACATTGATTTGTACGCCGACGATCTAGAGCAAGATTTCGCGCAGGTAATTCGATTTCATCTTTGTTAATAAGCGATCACGCGGTCGATCTACGTTATCGTTGATCGGTTGCTCTTACGCTAAATATTAAAAACTGTGAGAAAAACGAGTCGGTGTAGCGGGGTGTCCGCCGTCCGGCGTCATGGAGGAGAGTTGGTAACGATTGTGCTCGTAAGCGGTGTCCGTGCCTCGTTCAACCGGGACCTTCTCGTTTCGTTCGTTTCAACTCGCGTCTAAATCGTTGCTAATAGTTGTCGCGTTCAATCCTAATCACCGACGAACGCTTTACAATATTCTGTTATACAGTTAGTGTTGATTCGTGCACGTTTCTCGCATCGGAAACCTAAACCGAATACGTGTAATACAGATACACGGCAAGAAAAGCAAAATGGTGTTAGCGGTAAGGCGAAATGTGTTGTAGTGTTTCTTCCGCTTCGTTCGTCGATGTAGTTTTCATCAATATTTTTTCTTTACTTCACCAAATGTTTTCATTGCTTTCATGTGGACCTGGCTAAAATACCGAGAGAAATTTGCCGAATATGGGCGGCATCGACCAATTCATTTTTTTCCTTTAACTCGTTTTCCCGTCTTATTTCACGCGTTCAATCAAAAAGTAGAACAAAACTTTTGAAAAGTGAAATAAAATCAAGTCGCTGAATTCACTCAACAAATTTCTCGATTCCTTCAATTTTCTCGCTGAATTTTACAAATTAGCTTTAGCCATTTATAATGGGAAATCGATGTGCAGACTGCATATCGTATTGTAAACTACTTGTCGTGGAATTGGAGCAAATGATCATAGTAGAAAAATCTAAAATTTATGCTAAAAATTTGATAAAACCAACAATTTGCCAAGTATAATAATAAGAAAAATTGAGCATTTAGCTTGTCACAAGGAATTGAACGATACCCACACTCTATCCTTAACGGTTAAACTTTCTAGCAACAAATTTTCTCATTGTTTGATTCAAAGCGTCAAGTTAAACATGAAAAAGATTAAGAAGAAAATAACTTTTCAATGGTATTCATATTTGCAAAGTTTTCCAACGTGAAATATTGTTTTTTAAAAGGTAAACATTGTAGCAAATGCAAATGAAATAAGATGATCTTATTTAAATAGTCAAACATTATCGGATAAAATTATATTTTTTTTTGTTGTTTTGTATTTTGTTTTGAAATATTCGAAAAAATATTTTGATTAATAATAATATAGTTTTATTTTAATCGATTGCTCTTCTATAAAAGTATTTTATTTTTTAAGTTTTTGTGTTACATGTGTAATATATGTTCTGTGTGCATTTACTTTGATATTTATCTGTTATTTAAAATAGTATTTCAAATATGTTTATTTTTATTATCTTTTTCGTGTAATTTCTTGTAGAAAAACACTTTAGAGACTTCCCTATTTTTTATAGATGTAAATATTCAGATTACCAATTATTTGTGGTATACTGTTCTCCCAATAAGTTTATTTAAAGTTCATAGTAGCGATATACAACTAATATTTGTATCGTTCTGTGACACATTACATTTTTCTCAATAAATTTTTGATAATCTCTCTTAGGACGAGTTTGCTGGTGACGGAGTCGATTTGTACGACGATGTAATAGCAGCCCCTGCTGGCGGTAACGGCGGTGTTTCTACAGGAAACAGTGGGGATGGTGGAGGCGATACTACGTCGCCTAATGAAGAAACAAACGGTAGCGCGCCTTATCATCAACTTGGAAATAATATTCAGCCAAATCAAATTGGAAGACGTCATCAATTATACGTTGGCAATTTAACTTGGGTATGTAATTCAGTTGTAATTCATTTCCTCTCCCCGAGTTATACCTAATAATTGCTCAAAGAGAATATTAACATTCTATGTTTTGTTACAGTGGACGAGCGATCAAGATATAACCGATGCGGTACAAAGTATCGGTGTGTCTGATTTCGTCGAAGTAAAGTTCTTCGAAAACCGAGCAAATGGACAATCCAAGGGTTTCTGTGTTATATCTCTTGGTTCGGAACAAAGTATGAGGATATGTATGGAAAGATTACCAAAAAAGGAATTACATGGCCAGAATCCAGTAGTAACATTTCCAACTAAACAAGCTTTGAATCAAGTAAGTTTGCGTATTTATATCATTATTCATAAGTTGCAGGATACTATTTATGGTGGAAAGACGTCCATTAAATTTTATTCGATAAACAATTAATATCTAGTTGCATGAAAGATCTAGAGGCTTGACTACCATACTTTTGTAGAAATTTTAACAGTTACGATGTGAAAAATTCTCTATATGTTCTCAGTTTGAGTCTCAGTGTAAAACACGTCCAGCTCCGGCTCCACAGCAGAGTCAGAGTCAACGCCCCCATAATCCACATCAACATCAACCACCAATGCCACCTCATCAACAGCATCCACAACACCCCCAACACCCTCAACATTCGCAACAAAATCACGGTCCTAGGATGATGATGGGTCCTCCACAGGGCGTGAGACCGCAAAGAATGCCACCCCCCGGTATGGGTCCGCCAGGTCCAGGTGGACCAGGTCAACAAGGTCCACCGCGTATGCATGGTCCGCCGATGGGTCCTGGTCCAGGACCGCATCATCCTTTACCAGGGCATCCTAATCAGGGTCCGCCACCCCCTGGATATCAACAGGGGCCATGGAACGGTCCAAGACCTAACGGCCCACCCGGGCCACCGAGAGGTCCGAGTGGACCTGGTGGTCCACCTCAGCAAGGACCACCTGGACCAGGTCCTGGTCAACATCGACCACCTGGAATGGTACGTATCGGGACTTGCGATGTATTAACATTAATAACTGCACGTAGATTGTTGTTAACTAATTACCTTTTTGTTTTTTGGAATATTGTAATTACCATACGAGCTACAAGAATATGTTTTGCACTTACATGTCTTACGCTCCGCGTAAACAGAGTTGCACTAGAGACCTTTCAGAACCCAGTTACCATATACCACAGGTAACACACAATGTGTTTCTCCTGCTTTTCACGTTGTAAGAATTATCCATTCATCGAAATTTTCACTATGTATGCGTATACATATATTTGTTTTTTAATATGAAATCCAACATTATCAGTTTATTTAAATCGAACATTCTTTTGTCATTTCGTGATCATTGTCTAAATTTTAATTTCGGATACTTTATCGAATATTAGATTCTTTTTAATGAACATGTATGTATAATATTCAATCTCTAACAGATTATAATATTATTGCAAATTGAATTCATTTTTTCGTTCAACAGTCATACTACAATATTACAGTGCATGAGATACATATAACATGAAAAGCTTCTTCATTAAACTGTTTCATTTCCGTCTGATTAATGGGTTATCTTTGGCTATACATTGATAAAAAGTCATTATCAATGGACTAATAACTGGCTCTGATAATATAAGAAGGTTACCTTCATTTATTATAGAAATATATAACTATTACCAATTAAGTAAATTTCTGAAAAAAATGTTCATTAATGATTTTCGTTTATCTCGATTCAGCAATTTCACGGCGGTCCACCCGGTCCGCCTGGTCAAGGACCGCCTCGCGGTCCACCCGGACATCCTGGTGGGCCTCCAGGTGATCCAAGAGGTGCTCAGCCACGCCCTGAATGGAACAGACCACCAGGTTTGTGAAATATTTCACTTTGAAGTAGATGATATCCTGAAACATCTTGGACTTGAATGCTCTACTTATCCTTAGTTTTATATATATTATCGCTATAATACTTTCTCTCACAGCTCATACTCTGCATGACAATAGAATAGATGTGTGACAATTGTAACTGTAAAATCGGAATTATGATGTAGAACGAATGCTAAATGTAACGCGATGAACTTAAATAATAGACCACTTTAAGTAACAAAACACTATATAATCAAGTTGTTATAAAAGAAGAAGTTCACTGATGTAATTATTCAATGTGCATAGGAATGCATCACGGGCCTCAGGGACCACCAGGTTTCCCTCAACATCAACATATGCAAGGGCCGCAACCTGGTCAAGGCCCACCACAGAGAGGACCTCCTCCAGGTTCTATGGGTGGTGAGACATTTAGGACGTCTATTGAATATTAACGATACTGTTATTCATTTTTAATACGATAATGCATGATATTGAGGGAAATTTATGCTTAGGAGTATGAAGGTACAAGGTGTTTCAGACAAGAATAACACGAAAAATATGCTTATTTTTCATGTTATAATGTCGCGGAAATTACGCGGAATTATGCAAACAATGCAAAAATGTACACGATTACATTCTAAAGCAAAAGAGCGTACAATTCGTTGAATAAATTACAGAAAGAAACACTTTGAAAACTTGCGATACACAGCGTTTCAATCTAACGTAGATATTGATCAGGAATGTTACCAGGTCCAGGGGGACCCCCACCTGGTCATGGAGGACCACCTCAGGGGCCACCGCAAGGACCACCAGGAGGACCAGCACCGCACGTGAATCCAGCATTCTTCCCCCAAGGCCCACCTCACCAACATCCAGGACAACATCCACCAGGTCCGCCTGGTCCACCTCACGGGCCACCTCATGGTCCTCCTCATGGACCACCTCACGGTCCCCCTCACGGACCCCCACACGGTCAACCTCATGGCCCTCCTCATGTACCACCACATGGGTACGGACCACCTGCGACACAGGTATAATACGCGTTACGTTTTATTTCGAATTTCAATCTTTTCCAAATTTTCTTTAGAATTTTCTCATAAAGACCTGACCAATTATTTTGCAGCCACCATATGGCGCACCAGGACCTGATCATCGACCCGAAGGTCCTCCTCCACTGACAGAGCAAGAATTTGAAGAAATAATGAGTCGAAATAGAACAGTTTCTTCCTCCGCGATCGCTCGAGCGGTATCAGATGCTGCGGCAGGAGAATACGCGAGCGCCATAGAGACCTTGGTCACGGCCATTTCTTTGATAAAGCAATCGAAAGTCGCTGCAGACGACAGATGCAAAATTTTAATCAGTTCTCTTCAAGACACTTTACGCGGCGTTGAAACCAAGAGTTACGGTTCCGCACGAAGAGGTAAACTTGATATTATTTGTTTGTTTGTTTTTTTTCCCTTTCTTTCTTTCATGGGATGTATGTGCATTGGTGTCTCTAATAGATTGTTATTACGAAAGATCTTTTAGATTTTGTTTATTTCAATTTCTTTGAAGTTCTAACATGTCGAATGAACTGTTCCAGAACGATCGCGTTCACGCGACAGGGAACGCAGTCATCGAAGGAGGCGCGAGCGATCGAGGAGTCGTGACAGGGAATACAGAGAAAGGAGCAGGGACAGGGATAGAGAGCGTGACAGAGAACGCGATCGTGAGAGGGAGAGGGATCGTGATCGTGACAGGGAACGATATTACAGTGAACCATATCCACGAGAGAGATCACGAAGCAGAGAGAGGGATCGCGAGCGCGAAAGGGATCGCGAATATAGAGAACGAAGCAGAGAAGAAAGGTAAGCGCATTATCTTACATAATTACTTTGTCTATCGCCGCTGGATATACCATTTTATCCAAGTTCGGTCGTGAACTTGCTGACCAGCCAGCTTAACTGGCAACCTTAGCAATGCGTGTGCGTATTATTGAGAGGAGATACGAGCGATCTAATGTTAGCTAATATTCCTTGTTGTAATGAACTTGTATACTACTGCGATACTCTACAAGTATAAAAAAAAAGCAGCGCATTATATTAATTAATTAGAATAATCAACATCGTTATTACAACAATAGTAAGTAAGATAGGCTTTATCATCCGTATTATATTTTTTCGACATCCAAAATCAATAATGTCCAAACAATTTGGGTCGCGTAAATATTGAATGTAACAACGAATACAGTAAAATCTTATTAATCCGGATAATTGAGGGATCATTCGAATATTTCATACTGTTATCGGTATTATTTGAATAGCATTACCCGAATAAAAAGGTATCCGTATGTTCGAATGATTTCACATTTCAACAACTTCCGCAGGATTCGCGAATGGAAATGTGTTAGCTCTTACAAGCGAAAAAGAAAGCCTTGCTTTATTTTAACGTATTGCTATTTGATATTTTGATGTGCCTTAAAAGTTCTACATATACATATAAAGCTCTATATACAATTACTATTTAGATCAAAAGTACATGAAATCTATATATTGTGTACTACAATAAAGTAGCGTATTAGTATTTTTTTATTCGAAACGATCGTGTAACTTGTAGTTTTAAGATAGTCTATGTATAAATATTTTATTACAGTTAGGTAGCCATTACTCTAAAACCATACGAATACATCAATTATAACAGTTAAACACGGATTATTAATTACTTTGAAATCACTCTGGATATTCGAATATGGTTTCGAGTTCGACAATCGACTATAAGTTCGAGTGTATTCGTGCACTCGTATAAACCTATTAATCGTAGCTTACACTAATTATAATGCTATACTGCACTGTCGGTACGATTTGTCACCGTACAACTATGGTACACTATTTTTAGACGGTAATTTATTGCGTTGCGTAACTTGTTTTAACTAAAGCAATGTAGTAGGTTTGGTAACCATATAAGTCATAACAAAGTATGCATTTTCCATTAGTACAACACGTCAGTCAGCCAGGCCAAGAGTAAAAGAAGAACCGCCAGAGACGCCTCCCGTCTCGTCTTCCAAGGCGTCTAGGTAATTTACTTTTTTTTTTCATTAAAGCGAATGCATGTAGACTTTTTAAAGAGTTTCATCTTGTTCGATGCAACAGAGATCAAAAGCAGATCTGCTATACATTCGAATAATCATATATTGTTACAACGTTAGTGTTTCTATGTATGAACGGAATTTTGGTAGGAAAATCACAGATTTTAAACGATAAAGTGAAACATGAAAACTACAGATGAAACGATCAGATTGAACGTACAAAAATTCAATTTATCGCCCGTAGCTAACATAAGTTGTCTTTTCACATGCACATAACGATGACAAAGGTACATTAGAACATAATTGAGCGAATTCTTTCATTATTTTGACTGTTAGAGTCATCGTTTTCATCGTATAGTTTCAATTAGATCGAATAGAGTTCGTAACCTTTCTTTGTCACGATTATAGTTTTCATTAAAAGTATTTGTTTAGCTGCCAAAAGAATTGGAATTTTATAGAGAAATTACGTAGCTACTTTTCACGGTATATTTGTCTTTCGCAATGTTTGCTGTTATCGGTAGAAGATTGATAATATACAGCGAGGAGCATAATTGAACTAGTAGCATGTTTCGTGAAGATTATTATTTCCTGTTGTATGTAGTGAGTGATGACGAGAATCATGACCAAAATATCGCTAATAAACATGACGTATTTAAATAATTGTATAATAATCCTTTGTGCCCAATGAGTAAAAATCTCGATCATGAAAGTAGTAACGTCTTTTACAAAGCTTGTAAACCATTGTTCCACCTTCCTAAAACTACAAATCATTGTTCAAAAAATATCCATTTCATGAAATTCTATTAGTCTAGTGCGCGCGCGCGTGTGTGTGTGTGTGTGTGTTTTGCATAGGCTTCCTTTTCTTTCTGGCAGCTTTAAAATTGACCTTTTTGAATGATCTTTTAACAGTTCGTGGACTCATCTTTTTTTTCGTGTCATATTTCAGTAATTGTTTTTGTACCTTCGGAGATACTTGGTCAACAGTTGATATAAAATTTTGAATTAATGTTATTTCGTAAAGTAACAAAATTTGTTGATCTTGATCTTTTAAGCGTATTATTTTATCGTAGAAAGCTGTTCACATGAATACGTATTCCGAAACATAGATGGTATACAAAAAATAAAAAAAATATTAAGAAAGTGTATAAGCACGTTGTAAACCGCTAGTAATATATTATTTATTGTTTCAATCGTCTATTGCTTACAAAGGTAGATAATATTTTTTTAGGGAACTCGTGGTTATTGGTTCAGGTATGCTTCTCACTGTGTATGTATTATTAGCAACTGAGAAGAATGCCTCCGAGGGGTACACTCGCGGTTCAAATATTTCTGTCCATCGTACCGCAGATCGGACATAAACAAAATTTTAGTCGAATAATAGATGAAAAGTAAAAACAATTTACAGTGATTTAGTCGCTAATTGTCGATAGACCAAAAATATCTAAATAACTCGTATGTTTTGTTCATCGTGATTCCGAAGTAGATGTATTTTTAGTCTATCGACAATTTGAAACTCGATGTTTGCTCTGGAAAGTGTAAAAATATAATTTGTACATAATATTAGTATCGATAAGACACAGAATAAAAAAAATACAATCGTTTTATTATTTCTTAAATATTGTTTATCTTTTATTCGTACGAAATTTTTATTTAGATAAGAAATTTGCCCATCTCTGCCACAGATGTACGGGAGGCGCGAAGGACAGAATCATTTGAACCGAGAGTACCCCTCAGAGGCATTCTTCTCAGCTACCAATGATAGTAAAAGGGTAAACAAAGAAAATGAAGTTGAAAATAATGTAAACAAAGAAATAATGTAAAACGGGAAGGAAAGAGGGTTAGCGTAAAGTTACAAAAGTAGCGTAAAGATAAGTGTAAATATATATATATATATATTATTATTATTATGTATTATTATTATTTTATATATATATATATATATTATGTATATAAGAGAAACAATAAAAAGATGTATCGCTAAAGTAAGATAATTGGCTGCCGTGACTTGTGTAGGTATTATGACGATCGCTACAGAGAGCGTGAACGAGACAGAGATCGAGAACGAGAATCAAGCCGGAGACCCTCGGAGAGAGAACGAGAACCAGAGCGTGAACGGGAACGAGAACGAGAAAGAGATCGTCGTGATGAACGTGGAGACTCATCGCATCGTTCGAGACATTAGAACATAATACACGGCAAAAAAAGGATTCTCAATGAAAGAGGAGAACTGCAAAGACACGGTAGTAGAGCAGTATCGCAGGATCTCGTTGTTAGTTCCCGTGGAAACTCGTCGTTTCGTGAAGACTACAAACGAAACGAATTCAAGAGGACACACGTTTATTCCGTTCACCTGTCTTTAAAAGTATCTTAACACTTTCCTGACCAACTCAACGACAATTTGTCTCAAAACGACACAACTCGTATGCTTTGAAAGCTCTTTTAATTCTATTTGACGTTCGATTTAGCAGTGTAACGTGCTTTCATTTCTAAATCTTGTGGAATTAAGTCATAAAATTTTGAAAAAGCATCCCTGCTTTCTATAAGTAAGTTCAATGCTCGCGATTCTCGTATCATGTTAACGTCTATTTTTGGATGTGCGACTGACTGTTTACCCGTATGTAAAGCGTCTGAAAATAGAAGTTTGGTCAGAACAGTGTTGAACCAGTTTCGGATATATTTCGAATCTACAAACTTACCGCGAATTTTACCAAGTTACCGTACGGGTTCTTAATGGGATTCTCATACATATACACGTATATATACATACATATATGTATATGTATATCGGGACGCTGTAGAGTTTTACGTACATATTTCTTTCAAAGTCACCAGTTTATTCTCCCTTTTTATGCAGCGTACACTATATATATATATATATTACACTGATAACGCAAATGAAACGTGTACACACTCAGCATATGCATACATATATCTCTATGTAACGTTTAAGAAGAGTATACGTTTAGTTTCAAGAGAGCGATACGCGGTGTGTTATCGATAAAAATTACACAGATAAGCGGGACAAGGCCACTGCGAGGGTTGTTAAACAAGGTCGTGTTTAGTTGCGGTTTACAGACAAGTTGAAGAAGCACACGCGCTACCTGGAGAATGATGCTGCAGCTGCTGGCCCCCGGGAAGAACGAAGACGACTACCCTCTGTGTGGACTCATCAATCTTCTGAAGCTCCGCAACGATGCAAGATTGTATCTTAATATAATACATATATACGCTTTCAAAAAAAAGAAAAA
The DNA here is from genome assembly GCF_026283585.1 of Hylaeus volcanicus. NCBI lineage: Eukaryota > Metazoa > Arthropoda > Insecta > Hymenoptera > Colletidae > Hylaeus > Hylaeus volcanicus. Next base: position 10,868,769 of record NC_071979.1, on the reverse strand, counting down.
TATACGTGATAAACGTGTCTTTACTTTATTCATCAGTACACACAATCTCCTGAAAATGTTATTTTTGTTTTTTTGTACTATATACAACCTCCAAGATTACGCTCGAAAGGTGTAACCGATTGAAAGAAGAAAGAAACTGCACTTTCGATCCCCATACATTTATTTCTGTATTTTGGTATGCGCGATGGCGTCTGGGATCGAAAATGCTCTCCTGGGTGAAATGTTTTACATTCAACAATGAGTAATATTTCATCGATGATTATGTTTTATTCCAAAAAGTAATATCACCCATGAAGTCCTACAATAAAAATGTTCGCTAAAATACAAATATTTGAAGTTTCCGCGCACAATACGGCTATTTAGAAATTGATTTCTCAAAAATGCCTGTTTTTTTTTATCGTTTCAGAGAAAGTGTAACCTGTATTAATTTCATATTATACGTAGGTAATTTTGAGAAATCAGTTTTTACTTGGTAGCGTCACCTTGTTTCTAAACATTTGTTTCAAACATTATTCGATACCGAAAAATTAGTTACAACGATGCACAGTATTGCGATAGCGTAATATGTTCACAGAACAACTTTGTTCGTTTACATGGTGTCTGAGTCGCCATCAATTCCTGTATCATTTGCAAGCTAATTTTTTTTTTTAAATGCTTGCAAAGCGTACATTTTAATCCTCGTCTAATCAAGATTCTACCAAGGATGTGTTCACTTATCATTATTCGCGTTCGTATTATAAATGTGATATAGACTAAATGGAGTTACATATTTTTAAAACATGACACTTAAAACGAACGTTATAATTACAAATCTTCTTGATTGTACGAGGTTTAAAGACTAATGATATTTATGCAACAGCATAAACTCTTTCATGTTTTAGATTCTACTAATCGGTACTACTCCATTTATCCTTCCCTTAAATTTGATCTCTTCTCAGACAAGCTCGTTTCAATTTACAAACATTTTCTCGAGTTTATTTTTTATTCACTTCTTATGTTGGTATATTAATTTATTTAATTGAGAATGTTACTCAGTTATTTTATTTAGTTTTATGGAAAATACAAATGTAAGAAGTTTTTGTGAACACTTTTCACGCATGAAAGAGTTACATATTGCTGAACCAAATTTGTGATAATCGATCACATAATTAAGATAAATTCTTCCTAGGGAAGAAACGTATCAAACGTAAAACGGTTCACCTTTCGATGGGATTTTTAATGAAATGTGACAAATAATAGAAGTGATAACAGCTCTGTGAGGCTATATTGTACATATTAATTTTTATTGTATCAAATAGTTCGTTGCCTGGCTGAACCCTTTACGGTCCAATTATTGTTTAATATACTAACGTCTGTAGTTATGAGAATGATCAACAACATCTTTCGGATAATTTTATTTGTAATTATTAGTAATTATTATGATTTGTACGCGTAAATTTCTATGAGGTGTATCGTTCATTGTTTTTTGCGACATATTTTTTTAACCCATTTGATCAGTTTTTTTGGGAGCTATGACAAGGGAGGAGGATCGCAAAGGGCTGAGCGACTGGTATCGATTAAGACGTATCAGGAAACGGACGAAGGATTCTCACAGAGCACAATGCAAGATAGTTAATCCTGTCGTATAAAAACAAAGGAAATCCCGAATTTTTTATGTTGTAACTTAACTTAACGAGACTACATTGCATGATGTACGTATGTCTCGTAAACGATTATGTTTCGATGTGCCATTTAAAATACGTAGTTACTGAAGTACTATACCTGTAAGAAATGCCGAATCGAGCATGACCAACTCATAGTCCAATTGTTTGAATTATTATGGTTTAATCCTTTGCGATTTCATGTTTGTTTTTCTCTCTCTTTTTTTTTTTATGTAACCAATTTTACATTTATTAGTTTACATTCTTGTTTATTTCTATGTTAATACGTCGTAACTCGTTGATTCTGAGTCGAATACAAAATGGAAGAATATCAAGTGTTATGCACATTTTATTACTCGATATTGATGCCATGATAATGAAAGGAATGCACTGCTCAGAGTAAAACTGATCACGTTTCTAGATAATTCTATTTTGCAATAGAAGAACCGTTACTTTGATGGCTGAAAGTAAGCAAGAATCGCAAAGGGTTAGCGAGTTTTTTTACTTAAATTACATTCTATACTAAAGACAAAGTCTCTCGCAACGATTGACCAAGTACAAGGGATTACTATTTACAAATTTTATTCCTAATGACAATTCGACTATAAGTATAGTTTTAGATAATCAAATGTAAACGTAGTTTTTAAAGTCCTTCGAGACGCACACTGCAACAAAACCTTATTTCTCCTGAATTTGTTAGCACTTTGTGTGCATTCTTTTTATACAAAGTTTTCCGATACGTGAGCTTTTGCTGCGATTTATTCAAGTGTCACTGGTTGTTTCAGTTTCAATTTTATGTTACTTTCGCGATCATTTTTTTTTTTTTTTTTTTAACAGAAACGGAATTTGTTTCATCTTATCGAGCTTAACTAAATTTAATTTCAAACACCAATGGGTTTCAATTCGAACAAAGACATTTAAACGATTGAAGCAATTATAATCAAACACTGCCTTCTGTTTATGACGTAAAAAAAAGGACTACAACGTATAACGAAAGTATAAAGAGCTGTGAGATCGTTTTAAAAGTGTAGGTTTATTTTCTTTATAATTTATATTTAATGGCACACGATATGCCATTTATAGAAGTTATGTTTTGTTTATTAAACATCTCAGTCAATTCAATATTTTTTAATGTAGAATAACAAAACTATGTAGGATTATAATTTTATGGATATGGTAGAAAGTCGTTTCCGCAGCTAAAAACAGGCAACGTGTTTTATACCGAATAATATTACAAATAAGGTATGATCCCGAATAATATCAAAATATATGTGATAATATCTTTTGATAATCAGTTTTTATTAATTTTTAATCATTTTTTATTAAGTACAACAATGACGCATACAAAACATTATTGTATGTCTTTTACGTATTTATTTTACAATTCGACAGAAGAATTCGTTTACTATTATAGTTATTAGTTGTTTACAATGATCTATTTGAATTCAGAGGACAATGTATTATACTGCGTATACGTATATACTGAACGTTGGCGTACAAAATTTTACATTCTTAGGCGATTAACTTACGAATATTTAACGTGCATCAATTCCTTGTTACAATTTTTGTCTTTTGCATAGCATGTTACGTCTTATAACTTCTTAAGCCTATCATATTTATTAAATTAGATGTAGAAATTGCCAGGAGATATGTGTATGGAGTTAAGGGGTAAGTGTATCACAGAACACAGCTCTAATTGCCTCTTTCTGGATCCACCTTTTTCTGTACAGTACTTTCAGCAAATATGTTTGTGCTCTTAGAGCGATACACGAGGTAAACATTTGTTCAGACATCTTTTGTCCTGATCCTTCCAAATCTAGACTATAGATAGATAATTGCTTTAATTGTGTAAGCAGGAATATAGTTCTAAAAGAAACGAAACCACGTTTCAGGACTCGAATAGTTCACTAACATGTTAATTCTTAGAATTCATTTTGCATTTCTTAACGTTCCTCTACTGAATTATCTGTCAAAATATTTGCATAAATATATTATTTTACTTTTCTAGTAGAAGAAGATTATGATCACGGAATGCAGGCACTGCGTTAGCGAATTATTCACGGAATTAACTTAATCGATGATTTATATAGATTTGTAATTTTTTTTTTTTCAAAGTTCTTTACATCCATCATAATTAACATGTTGGTATCTACGAAGTTTCAAATACGTTTAAGTTCACAGTTCAAATTTCACTTGGAGATTTGAAACACATGATATTGTTGTTTCAGAATCTTAGAAAATTTGAACATCAAGATACAATAATTTTATAAAAAAAATATTGTGTGTCCTCGTGATATTAAAATTGTGTAAATGATAAAATCATAACGATCACTGACCAGTTAATTCTAATTGCACAAAAGAATTAGTTGTCTTCTTCTAAAAGTAATAAGCTATGCGAAGCTTTACATAATGTGTAGTGTGCTGTAAAGGAAAAAGTATTTCTATATAAAATTATAATTTTTATAACGAAAAATCGAGATACTAGTCACCACTTGATGTCTTGTGTTAATATTAAAACAAAAGTATTCTCCAGTTTGCATTTGATTCGTTGCATTTTATTGCAATGATTCCGTGTTACAAATGGTCGAAGTTGTGAAACTTTGTAATAGACTTAAGTATCATGCGACAGTCAGGGCTGTTATTTATCTAGTCGATCACAAACGTCGGTACAATCATCGATATTTCAATCGCAACATATTTATCGATGGATACAATTAAGAGCTCGAGATCTTTATCATTTTTATGTAACAAATGTGTTCAACCCGAAAAGTTTGTTATATACATTATATTATAGCAACGAAATAATATTTTGTATCGTAACATTATATGTTACCGTATGCTGCTCTGGAAAAGTATTTCTATCAAACAGCGCAAATTGAGGCGTTTATTAAATATCAAGTATTCCTCCAAATTAAAAGGACATATTAGCTTTAATTTCAAAGGACTTGTAAAAAGGAAAATGACGGAAATGTATTCACTTTTTTTCTTTCTTTTTTAAAATTGTTATCCTTTATTGGTGCTTTCTATACTTTTCATATTCTTGAAAGTATCAAATAATTAGAGTAGGATCGATTACATTGATAATATTTATGTTTCATTGTTTGCGAAGTAGATCGGTCATGTTAGTTTTGCCGATAGTAAAAACGTAAAAATGTTCATGTATTTTAATCAAATTCACTGATAAATGAAAAAATAGATTTTATTTCCTTTAAGGATGATACTTTTAGTAATATTAAACTACGTGTACTTTGAGTAACTTTATATAGGGTGAGGTTATGTATAGTAAACATAACGAGACCATCGGAACGTACCCTCTGTACGTCTTTAAATATGGCAACATAATTAACGATGACAATGTAATCCTTCGATTATACAAATATCGCGTTTATAAGCTACTTGTTATCATTCGTTTATTTTCATTTATTGACTCACAAATTTAAATGATTTACTCTGCATGTAGTTATGCGAACATCAATAGAAGTTTTAGAAGAATGAAAGAACAAGAAATGAATACGTTTCAACATGAAATTGTAAAATCTTGTTTGTCTCATTTTTTTATGCTCGAAATTATAGGATTCGTACAAAAGTAAACTTCATAAAATACATCGAGTCCTTTGGAGAGATTATTTATTCGGCAATTTTTGTTGTCTACGTCTACGCGTCTACGTGTAAAGGGGGAATGCCTCAACTTGTATACGTTTGTTTACTTAATAAAAATATCACATAAGGTAAGTGTTCAACTGAAATTAGAATTCGTCGCTTAATAAGTATACTAGATACAGAATTGACAAGTAATAAGTACAAATTAGATACATACATGAGTATAAAATGGCGTCAATACTATTTTTCTACGAAATGTTAAATACATTGAAAAATATATATACAAGATTAATATAAATGTATAATTTAATCAAATTTTTGTCGATTATTACAATTAACAGCAATTTAACGTCTTTTATTGATTTATTCGAAAAAAATCTATGTATTTTCATTGATTATGTAAGTTCCTAGTGCTAGATTTTGAATCGAATTATAACGTTATATTTCTTGTATCGCAAGAACAAATATATATATAATCTTTTACTACTTAATTTTGTATGAAACCAAATTGTATTTTACCGTTCTTTTATGACACCGTCTAATTAATTACAATTTAATTATATCACAAGAGATTCAGGCATAAATGTTTATTTTCTAAGTTCGCTTATCAGTTTTGTATTGTTAAATTATGAGATTTGTCTGCGATGAAGATTTGTATTGAGACAATAAATTTGTATACTTATAAAGCTAGTTGTTCATATTTTGTGAAAGTACATACGAAACAAAAATCTTTATTTCCGTGACTAGACGAGCAACGTGCAATTTGTTTATTTAAAAATTATAAGGAGAGCTACGCTTACACGTCGATACCTTCTTTTACGAGACTTATTGTTTACCGTAGATGTACAAAATTAAGAATGAAGATTACAGGTCGTTAGTTTCTTTTCTATCATACAGTTTACGTGATAAGCGTGGCCGCAACCAAATATCGCGATTCCATTGTTACCTAATAGAACTGGTGTTTGGAGGGACAGAGTACAGCACGGACATGTCGAGAATTTACTTTGAAAGTGCATTCCCCAATGATGAGCTCCGCTCCCAAATACGTTTTTATTAATTGCTCTACCTAGATCTTTCTCCAGAACTTCCACCAGTTGATCACGAATCTATCAAACAAGCGACATGTATACATTCCTTATTGTATTTGTAATGTAACGTGTAACATTTGTTCTATTTAAAAATCGATTACCCTTGTAGAACACATTGTATTATATTCCGATGAACCCAGAGTATTCTTATTGAAATTAACAACACGTTTCATTCCATGCTGATATAAGATTTTTGTGAATACGAGGGATTGAAATATACTGGAACAAGGTACGATTTATTTTTATAAAACATACGTATCGGTTATTTCACAATCTTGTATTAATTCCATATAATATCATAAGAAAATGTACCTTTTGTCGATAGGAACGTTTGGTATAGCTTTCTCCAACTTTACTAGAAACGTCATAGCGATATCGGGTCCCTGTTTCTTCATAATTTCATGTATCACAGTACTCCATTGTATCGATATTTCATTATTTCCATTCTTTATAGATTTGCCACAAAATAGACACTGTCCTTCCTTCCCCTGCTTCACGTACGTTGCTACAAGGTTCCAGTGTTTTCCATCCAATAAAGGTAGAAGAATGGAAAGTACAACATTGTCTCTAATTTGAAGGCACTGTTGCAACAAATCGTTTAATGGTACATCGCGCTGTTCCACGTGCACTGGTAAATATTCACGCCACATGTAAGGTACTCTGTTACATACGCTTATACAGTGCTCTTTATTTTCAACTACAAATCTTTTAAGAAGAGATCTACCAATTCCCAGGAACTTTGGTTCTGCTAATTCGTTTGTCGGGCATGGACTACCACAGGTACACCTTCTGCAGGTTTGCGCATTTACATTAACAAAAGCTTTCATTATTTGTTTAATAATATACTTATTATCAGTCGACTGGATTAGTTGTATCGGAACATTCTCTAGTAGAGTATTGAAGTAATATAATTCTGCGCTTCTTACGATTTCGTATACGAAGCTTTTCAAATCGGTTAAACTTTCATACGAATGTTTGATAACGTTTATCCTCCTATCTACGGCCGATATCAATGCCTCTAACTCCCCTTCGTTCATAGAGAGTCTAATATTCCCAACTAACACGTATACAGCTTCCAAATCTGCTTGTATACTTTGCATCGCATTTTTGTTTGAATCTAACTCTTTTTTGTTCTCTGATAAATCTTGATCGTTATTTTCTATTTTACTTGCTGTATTGCAATTGCTATCTTCGTCCTGTTCTGCCTCATTAGTCGGTTCATTAGATGAGCGAACCACCGCGTCAGTCTCTGTTGTTAATTCGGTTTCGTAAGGACTTTCGTTGTTTTGCGAGGAACAATGAGATTTATACCTAAAATTTTCCTCCTCTTTCAAGTTTGAATTTCCAGAATTAACGACAACGATACCCGAATCTAATTTCTTTGGACACGTTTTAGAATTGGATTCCAAGAGTAGCGTCAAGGGATGCAACAATGTCGACAACTCGTCGTCTCTAAGTACCTCAAGCTTGTTTTCAACATCACATATTTTATTAATCTCTGTACTTTTTATTAATGTCTTCAGTTGTACTTTATACAAGAGACATATCTCTAAACATTCAGAGTATTTTTTCCTATTGTATAATCGTAATATTAAAGAATCTAAGAAACACAGAATTAAACAATGGAATTCTCCATCGGATGTCATTAAATATATTCTGTTCTCTACAGTCTCTGCCATACTTATATTTGAAAATTCGTTGTTCCAGAGTATCACGGTTGCAGTCGCAGGATCGACTATATACAGACCGCTGGAAGTGTACGAAAATAAATATTTCTCAGCTACGACAAACAAATGTGAGAAGTTAATGGATTGCGGTGTCCAGGATTGTTCCATTTGCTTCTGGTAAGTGGATTTTTTCATGTTTGGTCTGCATGTCGTTACAGGTGGAACAGCCAGCGCTTCTTTAAACTGATGAGTTTTTATTACATGACCGTTTGCAGAGACTTCCCAGAGTCTAGAACCCGGCCGAGCGCAAAACATTTTGGGAAAATTGTCTTCTTGTATGCTGCTGATGCCCTCGGGAATGAAATTAAAGGAACGTTTTCTATTGATTAATTTTTCTTCTTTTTGAATATTCGCCGTACTCTTAGTCTCTGTAATATATGTCTTGTAGAAACAAGCGCCGAACTCTCCGTTACGCGTTTTATTCCCAACTTGCTTGTACTGTTCTTGTACCGTATCGCATATATAACAGCGTGTTAAGGTCGACACTAATAATAACGGCGAAGAGAAACTAAGCTGCACGATAGCTGAATCCAAATTCATTAACGTGCAGGCTGGTGCTTGAAACATACCATTCACCTAGAACATGAGATTTAATTTTCAATGTATATACATATAAATAAACAATAAGAGTAGATATTTTTGTCTCGTTATTTTTATTTACCGTAAAAATTGACAAAGTCATAACCGAAACTTTGCCATTGCAGTCTCCTATGTATACTTCCGAACTATTATCATTCCAACAGAGGCAGTTGACTTGTTCGTTTATATGCTCCATTGAGATGGCTATCAATTTGGGTGTTGGTTTCAAAGATACCAAACAAACTACTCTGCGTGTTGTTGTCAGTGCAATTATTTTTTCATCGGGTGATACGAGGACACGTGAAACTGCTCCTTCCTATCGTAACAAAGTCATTAGTATTAAATTATTTACTTGCTTTAGTAAATTATGAAAAATGTTCATACCGATAGAGGTATTAATTGCAGAAAAGAGCATGGCTTCCTTGAGAAAAGGTAAATACTGCCACTAGTTGAACCTAGTACGACGTAGTTAGGAGATGTACCGAAGCATGTGTACTGCAAAGTAATAAGGAAAGAATGGACAACTGGTCAGGATGGATTACTCAAATTTTAATTATATTCTAAGTTAATGCATCGAATCTGAATGCCACAACGGTTCCTACAGACAGACACAGAACTTTTTGTTTACTCTATGCTGTTGCATTAAAAAATAGCATCGACCCTATGACTTTGGAAACAGAAATTGTTTACCCCATCTGATCCAGGGTCAAAGAAGGTTGTCGACCGTTACTCTACGTTATATGGATTAAGGGCAATAGAAGAAGAAAAGTGTACTTGACAAAAAGATGGTAAATATTGTGACAAATGAATATCGCATCGTAAAATTCACCATTGTTACATAAGAATAATTTCATTGTTCGAAATAAATACCTTAATTCGTTGGGTCGAATTGATAGGCTTGTAAAGAAGAGAATTTATTTCCTCGTATTCTGACAAGACATAGGGAAACTCCTGCATAGTCCGCGAAAATTCAGTGCGATATAATACAAGAAAAAGGGTAGAAATTAATTACGCACAAGGGTTAAACAAGATAAAATTCGTGAAATTTTGACATGTATGCAGACAGAATACTGTATTGCACGCACCACAGAATGAATAGATATAAAAGTCCCTAAATTGTCAATAATCTAGAGAGATGTTTGTGTTGGCTATACAATAACCCCACGTTTCGCTCAACCGATTGGCCACTTAGCGGTAAGCAGCCCGAACTAATTTTCGAATTTTGGTCAGCGCCTCTCTCGGGAAAACGCCCAAGTTTGTCCTCGATAGTTGATATTTTCACAACTAGATGGCGCCACATACTCAGATTCAGTGGGTAAGTTATCATTGGATTCGAGGTTACCGACAGTTACTTGATAAATGACTCCATCTAGCGTTAGAAATAACAACTATCGAGAATAAAGTTGGGCGTTTTCCCGATAGAGGCGCTGACCAAACTTGGAAAATTAGTTCGGGCTGCTTACCGCTAGGTGGCTATACTCTGTTGAGCGAAAAAACTTAAAATTTCAATTGCGATAAATATGCGCATACTATACGTATTAAAAATAGTCCAAAACTAAATTTAAACAATGTTTATTAATTTTTTATAGACTTTCCATCGGTCTACGGATACACGATTCGATTTTATGAATACAGAAGAACAGAAGAATGAAACCGAACTCTACGATCATTTATTCATACGAATTCCGTCTGTCGCCATACGCGTGCTACATGAAAAACAGTTGAACGTTTGGAATTTCAAATGTTAATTAACAATTCGACACACGTATGGCGCATCTTCCAACAATAGTTTGTTCAAGCATGATCAACGATTGCAAAAGCTATAATTGCGATAGTGAGACAATTTCGAAAAATACCTAACGTTTCGGACAGGGAAGTTTGGACGAAATAATGTTAATGTTCGCTTCGAGATCTGGTTTAGAAATGAATTTGTTTATTTCTTCGTTCCTTGGGTGCTTTCTGTACAATTACATATCACAATTACAGTATCGATAAGTGTATTGTTTGCAGATGCAACTATATCGTTAAAATTTCTTTTTAGCGTAAAGGTTTCACTTGAACGATGCGTTCGTTGACGCATCACATTCACTAACAATAAGTAGTTAGAAATTTAAGTTAAACTAAAAAACGTTAAACAGAGAATTAGTTTGTTTGTAACAACATTATTAATAAATACGTTCAGACACCAATACATTCATGATACGCTTCCACTCTCTCTACTCTCGATCTGCAAACACATCATGTATCTATGTATGATGCACACTATACGCTTACAATAGAGAGGCTACAAGTTACAAGCCTCGGGTCACTCATTACTCATCGCTCATTGTCACTCTAACATACTTGAAACAAACAGCAATTTTGACATCGCATACGGTACCATAAGCTTACATTAAAAATCCACGCTGCAGCTATTCTGATTGTGAAAATTGAAAATTGAAAATTGAAAATTGAAAATTGAAAATTGAAAATTGAAAATTGAAAATTGAAAATTGAAAATTGAAAATTGAAAATTGAAAATTGAAAATTGAAAATTGAAAATT
>NC_071979.1:10854326-10857582 GCF_026283585.1 Hylaeus volcanicus | reverse complement strand
AAATTGAAAATTGAAAATTGAAAATTGAAAATTGAAAATTGAAAATTAACATACCGTTAATTAACATCGATTGCTCAAACTAGATTCGCATATTCTACAAATTTCATGTATAACGATGCCGGAATAATATACGTACGAGTATAGAATGGTGATTTCGTAATTTTACTTGAGAACGCGATTAACAATACAAATCTTATAACGCAGAAATTTTGTTGAGAATTTGTTCAAAGGAAACATTGTTCAGGAGGAACTTGCGTTGGTCGCAATCCAACGCGAATTTTCCCATTATTTGTTCAAATCAATGTATAACAATGTTATACATTGTTATATCGTATAATTAATTAAACAATTACAATGGCTAACGCAAGAGTTTCGAGTTCGATAAAAGAGAACGAGGGGCTTTTCGAATTCTTGAAAGATTAGAAACAAATATTTTCGCGTTCACGAATGATTCCCCAGAGTTTCAACAGAGCAATGGGAACTCTGGGAGCTTTTCTACAGCCTACGACTACGTATATTACATTCGTTACAGTTTAAAATCTTAGCAATTCGAGCGCTTTGAAGCTTGGATCGAAACTCGATCTCCAATTGATGCTTCCTCGGCAGAATTGGGTAGAGATAACCTCGCGAACACTCGTTTAATTGGACGTTTACGGACCGCGATCATTTCGACTTGTACCTATTTTCACCGATGCCGACACTTATTCATACAAAAAGACGAGCAAAATTCCAAATTAATTTTCGTCTAAGCCGTCTAATTAACTTTATTAAAGCATTATTTCTCTCACTACTTACAGAAATCTCCGTAAACCTGGAATACAGTTTCCCTAACACCGTTTCCTATATCCGTTCGCCATAGTCAAGCATGAACACGAAAAGTATGGCTAGCGATCGACTTACGCCTGGAGGAGGACCTCTTGGCTCGAGTAGATCTCATCTCCTCGCAGGAATCCTCGGCTGACCAAGTGCTGTCCGTTAACGAGCATCCACCAGTCGACTTGTCGGACCTGTCGGAGTAGCCAGAGTCGATCACTATGGTTTCGTCGATCCTGAACAGCTTCCTGGAGAGGGCATTCGTCCTTCCGTAGGTGGCACCCCACGGAGCAAGCCGGTCTCCTGCCTCGCTTTCGCTCCTGATTGGACTGACGCAAGGAGATTGTCCCGTGGCTGACAACTTGGACGTCAAGCTCAACAAGGAACTGGTCCTGGGCAATTTGCATCTGGATACGGGTATCCAGTAAACGGAATCCTCCTGTTGCCGCGTCTTCTGCTCGTCCATCGACTTGCTCGTCTCCATAGTCCCATAGCTGAACGTTCTGTCGGTCCTCGATGATCTCTGATCGGAGTCGCTGCTGCTGTCTGTCTCTTTCGACGAGGACGACGTGACGGACGACTTGTCCGACTCGCTGCAGCTCTCGAGGACATCGGGCTTCCTCTCGTTGCTCGTCTCCTCGACAACGGACAAGTCTCCACCTTTCTCCAGGATATCCACCACTTTCTTCACGAACCTATGATTCATTTCCACGGGTCCGTTTTGTCGCGAGGACGACGACTCTCTCAGCTTCTCCGTCAACATTTCGATTATCTCGCGTACGGCGCTCTTGTCCCTGGAAGGCTGCTTGCTCTTTACGATCTTCTCCAGGGCTGTGGATTTCTGGTTCGAGCTGAGGAACCTCGTGCAAGGCGATCGAAAATCAACGTTTGCGTTCCTTGGTTGAACGTTTGACTGGTTCCTCGAGTCGAGGCTGATCCTTCTCTGCGCTGCCACGGGAGTCTTTATCTCCTGGGACTTGGTCTCTGGCAGGGAGCGTCTGGTTTTCCAGGTCAGCTTCGATTTCGATTTCGATATCTCTTCTGGGCTGCAAAGGCCGTTCAGGGAGACCTCCAGCCTCTTCACCAGATCGCGAACCATGGATGGTCTCTCCGACAGAGTGGAGTCGTCGTTCTCCAAGAGAATCGAGTCGGTCGAGCTGATGTTCTTGTCCAGACGTTGGCTCGGCGGATCAGGCTTGTTGGACGTGTCCATGGAACTGGAGGAGAGCTGACTTTCAAAGATCGAGGCCTTCTCGAGCAGACTATCCGACAGCTTCTTCGTCTTCGATTTGGCCGCGTCACCTGGCGGCTCCGTGCTACTCGACAAACAATTCCTCTCGAAGATGGAGGATTTCTCGAGGATGCTGCGGCAGGGTGCCTTCTTCGTTTTGGGACTCTCTTCGATGATGGTCGAGGAGAAGAGATTGGCTGGAGTGAACTTGGGGGTGGAGGTGGCTCGCACCCTGAAACATCTCGGTTTAGGAGTGACAGGGTTCTGCTGCTCGGTCATTTCCAATGGTAGAAAAAGACTATCGTTTCTGGAGCTGTTCGTTGCCGTCTTTTGGGTACTCTTGTTATTCTTGGTAGAATCGGTGTCGTTGTTGATAGAATCGTCGTCACCACTCCTCTTCGAGTTGCCACAGTTCCAACTTTTGGTAAAGTCATTGTAGCTCCTGACGGATTCGTTGTAGCGTTTTATAGACTCTTGATAATTCCTCTTTATGGCCTCGAACTGCTGCTTCCTCAGCAAAAACTTGTTGTACCTGGCCTTGGAGATGTCTGTTTCCAGATCGTCGGGAATCTCTATCGGTGGACCGAGTGGGAGAACGATGTTTATGTTTTGCACCTTTCTCGAGGGCGACATTTTCGGCAGAGTTTTGCTGACGTTGATCGGAAGATAGACTTCGGGGATCGTGGTGTCGAAAGGCTGCTCTGAACTCTTGGACGGTGACTTGCTGTGTCTTGCTTCTGGAGACTTTTGTTGCCGAGGAATGTTGGAACTGTTGCTGGTTTTGCTGGTTTTCGGTGACTTTGTTTGCGAGAAATTGTCTGAAACTGAATGTTAGACTCGCGTTAGGTACTTGCGTCTAACGCGATACACGCGCTATGTATGGATAGAGGATCGACGATTCAAAATTCAAACGAAATCAAATGTTTGCAATACCTGATAGGTTTGACAAAGTCGAGTTCATCGTGGAATCCTTGTTGGATTCGAAACTTTTCCAGAACGGTAGACGACACTCGATAGGGGTGACATTCAGTATCTTTGGTGGATTCGAACGCTTGTTCAAGTACCAATCTGGGATGGAAAGCCTCTGCAAGGATCGTTGAACTTTTAGTTCAGCTTCTGTCAGTTGTCTGCCCTGTTTAATGAAAAATTAAACATTAATTTAACGTATCATAGAATCTCGGTGTACACCGTGTCACTTAATTCATTTAATGA
>NC_071979.1:10835560-10854316 GCF_026283585.1 Hylaeus volcanicus | reverse complement strand
AAACATTAATTTAACATATCATAGAATCTCGGTGTACACCGTGTCACGGCGCGCATCGCGATGTTCGTGTGTTATTTGTCGTTATTTACAAGAACATTGCCCTTCAGCCGACGTTTGTGTACCCGACCAGCTAATCTAGCGACGCTTAATGTACCAACGTATGTATGTGACTGTATTCATTTATCGATACAAACATTAGGATTTTTACGTCAATTTTAAATTTGCTTACCAAAGTAACAAGAATTCCAACTTCAATTTAATATTTCTATTCTTCTCCCAGTTCAAAGTACGTTAATTCTGATCTCAAGAAACAAACAGAATACATACGACTAATTATTCGTAAATTTTAGTCTCGAATTTACTACAGTTCTCAAACTATTTATTTTCTACTCGACGAACGTTTTTGTTCTATTTACAAACACGCGTGGAAAGTTTCGAATTGGAAGCACTATGGTTAATTATCTAAAATTATTCACTTTTAATACTCACGCTTTGGCCTGGTGAGAAGAGCATGTTGTTTTTAATCCACATTGTCGACACAGCCATTTTTATATAAATATATATATATATAGATAACTAAAACACTGCTTGGAACTGAGAAACTGTGTTGAAATTGAATCGATTAAACCTCGAACGAACGATTTCAATTGAAACGCGTGTTTGCCAAACTTTCAATCGGTCGCGTAACCAATGGAAGAAGAAATTAATACACGGATCGCATTGGTACCGATACGTTTCGCGAACGACTATGTTTCACGTCAACTTGTTTACTGTAAATGGTCCTTCAACCCCTGCGAGCCCCCTTATATATTCGCGCTGGACGACTACCCCTACTCTAGGGTACCGAGTGGCGCCCAACCCACCCCAACCCTGACAATTCTTGCCAACTCCAACAACTACGAGCATATTTAATGCATCGTAATAATATAATAGTTACGTACAATCGTTGAAATATCGATAAACCACTAATTAAATTCAAATATAACATCGAAACAGTAATACGGTAGAATTTCTGTTTCGACAACGCTACGAAATACGATCTATTTAAAACATGACTCGATATTTATTATACATAATAAATTGACACGGTAGACGAATAAATTGATGAAACTCCTACTAGTACTCCTCCTAGATAATTTGAGAACCCTGAAAATAATCCTATTTACAAAATTCTTCCTATTTACAAAATTCTTCCTATTTCATCGTTTAAATTACGATAAGAAAGGCATCGTACGATCTGTTTGTGAAAAATAGTCCAACTTGGCAGTCCATCGACGCGTTGGTCCGCCAACAGTTAAGAGGGGTTTATTTCAGAAAGTTTCAAGAAAATTCGAGAAGCGTAGAGAAACTATTCGAATAATTACAGGATGGAAGAAACCACGGTGTTAGGAGGATAATCACGGTCGATCTGGCTCTCGCGGAAAACGGCCAGCGATGTCAAAGACAATAAATCCTCGAGAGTATCTACCTGGTTATCGACGCCGACGAAAGCCTCGATGATTTATTGCGGATATTTCTGCTGTCGCTGATCCTAAAATAAATATTTAAATACGCTCGAAATAGACGTTGTACGATATGTATAAACGCGTACCAAACCGTGTATGCATATATTAGGTATTTACTTTGAACGTGAGTCGATAGATTTTTTAAACGCGTGTAGAGTTTGTAATTATTCTTAATCTAAATCTATGTCGTAGACTCTTGGTTGAATAGATATCGAAGATACGAGTACTTGTGGGACTGATTGTATGTAAACACATTGACCAATCGAACAATAATAAATCGAGTGTTGGAGCAATTCGATCAGTTATTAGAGGAAAATCATCGCGCAAACGTTCTTCGCTGATATGTATTCGGTTGGATAAGAAAGTAGAGTGAAAATTAAACTCGAGCAAGTAGCCAGCGTGAAAGTTCCGCTTACTATACTAGACGAAGAACAACGGAGACTCGTCGAGGTTCAGGTGTAGCATCGCGGTGCAGAGAATTCGAATTGTTAACGTTAACCCGTTGGAGGGAGATAGTCGAAAGTGGGGAGTTTGCCACGCTGACGATACTACATGCTACCATTTACGACGGGACTCGTTGAAAGAGTGCATCACCACCTCCTGGTTGCATCCGTGGTCTTTGTTTGTCATCTATGCGCAGCTCGCCCTTCGGTGGCAGGTGCTAAAGACGCGCGACGTTCTCGTACCTGGGGGCCATTAGTGCCGTTTAAAATGGTAACGCAATCGAGTACAATTTATTATTGCTACCTACGCCTACGGTGAGCCGTATCCCTCGATAACGGGACCACTAGAAGGCGTTGGAAAGGAAGAGAAGGAGGAAAGGTCTCCAGCTTATTTCAGGTAAGGGTACCGCGGGGGCCATAATCACAGGAATTAAATAGTAGGTAGAGGGATGACGGGGATAATAATTGGCGACTGGAGCCTACGTTATTAAACAAACGGAGTGTTTGGGGACGTAGACGCGATGTCGAAGGAAATTCAGAAAATCTTTATTTTGCTTATTGTGTATACTAATAGCTTGGCGCGGGGGGAACTATATCGACCCTCTTGATTGTGCGAGCACGTAAACGTAAACTATTCTGACCTGCTGTAGATATTGGCACGAAGAAAATGGAAGGGAATATACAGGGAATGTAGGCTATGCGAGAGAAATTGTGGCATGCTAGAGCGTAATTGTGGCATGCTAGAGCGTACCTGTACAGTTGACGACTAATACACGAAAGAATTGAAAAGAAAGCGCGGTAGAGTAATCGAATGACTAAAAGTGACGAAAGAGAAAAATGTCTTTCAAACTATCGTAGCTTGTATTTATGGTGTAATAGAACGGTATCGGTTAGCAAAAGCGAGAAGGAGCAAAATTTTATTTACGAATTCTATTCCTATCGTTTGATCGTCACTTGGTCGACGAAATTATGAAACCACTTGTGTCATTTCTCAAACCTGTTGACCAACGTCTCATTTAAAAACGCCCAAATGTTTCGTAATACATTCTATCGTACATTTTTAGGATGAATCGGCAGATGCAGTACATCGCGAAATGTCGACTCTGGCGAGGACAGGACGCCCTTCGACGAGCTCTGTGCTCGGGTAATAACTAACAAAATTACTATAGTTTGTTTAACGCGTATATTCGTTCAAGTATCGCGCGAAAGAAAGTGGTTCGATTAGAAAATGAGCCGAGTTCGGTAACTTGGTCGCTATTAAAAGCTTGAACATACTGTGCGAAGTAAAGATGAAGGCATCGCTGCATTTAGTTAGAATAGTAGAATCACGCGTCTTAATTTATTCAACGCGTGTACGCGCATACAGCGACTTTGTCGAGCGTTAAACGGATCTTCGGAAATTATCATCTGTTATCGTGCAAACCTGAACGAAATCACTTCGCAGCAGTGTACTTGCGTTACATTTTCGCTGCGAATCGTGCAAATTTATATGCACTTAAATGGCAATCACGTGTCGAGCGTACAGGATTCCTTTCATTCGCGACGTTTCATTTGTTGTCCCGAATTTGTCTACAAGCACGTGATACTCTAATCGCGGTTGAGTAAGAGACGAAATAGAATCGTTAACGGATCAGGCACGGTAAATAATTGTTACGTTTCTTTTTAAAATGCTTTACAATTTCGGTTTTTGTAACATAGTAAATTGTTAGCAGGGTTAAGAAATAGGCTGGTATGATTTACATACTATACATGTATATTCGATCCAAGAATGAAATAAATCCACGGAACAGCTACATTAAGATCTGCAAAGTCTAGTACGATTCGTGTACAAACTCGATCTCGAATGCGGAACGCGTTTTACAGCAACGTGTATTCCTGTGTGTTAGGCGCAAGTGCAGTGACCTCGTCGAGGGATTGCACCGCTAATCACGAGACTGCGATCCACGCTAGGCCGTACGAGGAGATACCAGGACCAAAACCGATTCCGATCCTCGGCAATACCTGGCGCCTGTTCCCTCTAATCGGCCAATACCAAATCTCTGACACGGCCAAAGTGTCGCAAATGTTTTACGACGAGTACGGTAAAATCGTTCGTTTGACTGGGTTAATAGGTCGACCGGATCTGTTGTTCGTGTACGATGCCGACGAAATCGAAAAGATCTACAGACAGGAAGGACCGACACCTTTCAGGCCGTCGATGCCGTGCTTGGTGCATTACAAGAGCGTCGTCAGGAAAGATTTCTTTGGCTATTTACCTGGCGTTGTTGGAGTGTAAGTAAATAAATAATCAGCCAGAGTCTCGAGATACTTTTACGTTAAATTTTTATTACCAAATAGGAGCTACGTTGTATCCAATCACTGCGATAAACGAGCAACCATACTTTTCACGTGAAACGTCCATCGTGTCACCTTCGTTTTCCTACATAGCGTGAATTCCACATACATGTATATTTAGATGGTGTTATCGAGTCGTCCTTCTCTTTGCCTGAATCGAAAGAGGCGACGCGTGAATCACTAATGACATAATGAATTATTTAAATATTTTAGACACGGCGAACCTTGGCGGGAGTTTCGTACACGTGTCCAGAAACCAGTTCTCCAACCTCAGACGGTTAGAAAGTACACGGGTCCCATCGAGGTGGTCACCTGTGATTTCATAAAGAGGTAATTATCGATGACCTTGGACCTAGGAGATATTTTAACCGAACTTTGGTCTCCCGAGGTTTCAGCATTTCGCTGAAATCCCTTCGTACACGATGTTTCCTTTCATTATTCTTCCATCGCTCTTACTCGTAACGTACAACTTACACCCTAGCGCAACAGTAAAATATTTCCGTAAGAATTTCTATCGTAGTAAAGCAACGAATCACTTTTCAAGGATCGAAGAGATCAAAGGAGAAGATGGAGAGCTGCCAGGAGATTTCGACAACGAGATACACAAATGGGCTTTAGAGTGTCGGTATTAATTTGAATTTCTTGTCATTTCTTGTCACCTGCTACCAAATAAAATGAAACGTTCGATTGCGTAGGTATAGGACGAGTTGCTCTCGACGTAAGATTGGGATGCTTGGGTGGTACGTTGACTCCAGTTTCAGAACCTCAGAAGATCATCGACGCGGCCAAGTATGCTTTGAGAAACGTGGCTGTCCTCGAATTGAAAGCTCCTTATTGGAGATACGTGCCCACCCCTCTTTGGACGAGATACGTACGCAACATGGACTACTTTATCGAGTAAGTTGCGTTTCGAACGTTAACAAATCGGAGATCTTTGTCTAATATTCTGTGTAACACGACACGTAAACACGAGTGCGTATAGTTGCGATCAAATTTTCGTTGTCCAGGGTGTGTATGAAATACATCGACGCGGCAATGGAAAGACTGAAAACTAAAGAGGCCGTCGATGAATCTGACTTGTCTTTGGTGGAAAGGATTTTAGCCAAAGAAACTGATCCCAAAATGGCGTGCATTCTCGCTTTAGACTTAATCTTGGTTGGAATAGACACGGTACGTGACGGTAGTAAAAGTAATTGATCGTGTAATTAAGGACGAAATAATACACGTAATTTGTAACGTTATGTTGCAGGTTTCGATGGCCGTTTGTTCGATACTGTATCAATTAGCGACCAGGCCCGAGGAGCAGGAAAAGATTTACCAAGAACTCGTTGAAATTATTCCGGATCCATCGGTTCCTCTGACTACCAGCCATCTCGACCAGGCGGTTTACATGAAAGCCTTCATCCGCGAAGTTTTCAGGTACAAACTAACTCGTACTTGTACAACCACTTAATGACAATACATAGATTCACTAACGAAACACAGTTAAATAACAACGATTTCGATTTAAATATACGAAAGAAATTACGAGCTGCATCGATAAAAATGTATTTCGAATCATTGTATCGTCCTGTTTACAATGTTACGTTTCAGAGTTTATTCTACGGTTATCGGAAACGGTAGAACGCTGCAAAACGACACCATAATTTGTGGCTACAAAGTCCCCAAAGGAGTAAGTAATGTACTCGATATTTTTCTTATGCCATCAGATTCTTACATTTTTTTTACAAATTTACCACAAATATTACGCACCGCAGGTGCAAGTCGTATTTCCAACAGTTGTAACAGGAAACATGGAAGAATACGTAACGAATGCCAAAGAATTCAAGCCAATGAGATGGCTCAAGCAATCTGCCAACGAGATACTGCATCCCTTTGCGTCTTTGCCCTTTGGTCACGGTGCGCGCGTGTGTTTAGGTAGAAGATTTGCTGATCTGGAGATGCAAGTGCTGCTTGCAAAGGTGTGTGAACTTTAACTAAAACTGCTTGTATCAACACTATCGGTGTCATCGGTATACGAGTACGTGTACGTACATACATATACGTATAAATATATTAATGCTTTCTTCGTTAATTTTCAGCTGATACGATCTTACAAGTTGGAATACCATCACGAACCGCTAAAGTACAAAGTGACGTTTATGTATGCTCCTGATGGCGAACTAAAGTTCAAGTTGGTACCGAGATAATCGGGATTTCAAAAAGTTTGTTGAAAATAGAACGAATAAACAAGAAAGTATAAGAATATTTTTAAAAAGATCCGTAGATTAATACAAAACGGGCCGTTTACTTTTTTTTATTTCTGTACAATGTACATGTAAAATACGAGTATACGATACGAGCGTATACTAGCGTTGTAAGGATTCGAAAATCCACTACCTATCGACGAATCTCAAATTCAGAGGTCCTTTGGGCGTGTACATAGGATTGATGTAATACTCGAGTTTCTCGTAATGATATTCTAGCTTGTAGCACTGTAAAATCTGAAACAGAACATTGTTGTTATTATTAAGCAATCAAAGTTATTTGTAAGAAAAATAATAAAGAATATTGCCTAACTAGTCTCTCTGAACATCAATGTTGAGATTCTCGTTGTTATTTCTGTAAAAAATATATTCTATTTGCTAAAGTAATTTTAAGAAATCTATGCAACTGTAACGGTAATATCAACGATAATAAGATACAACTAAAAGCTTTGTCGAAGGATTCGGTAGTTTCCAGGCCTCTGTCCTTCACGGGGAAATACTACGGTCAATCGGTAATCCTGGGACAACCCAGGATTTTTCGAATTACCAAGTTCTCCAGTAGGGAAATACAGCTCGTGCAATTAAACACGAGGGAACCCTGAATTTATTAGGGGTCTCGTTCCAACACGTTTCCCATTTTTATTACCGCTTCAGGATCCTCGAATCTTTGGATAGAAAATAACGAAAACGACATTAAACGTATACCTTTGAAATAATTCGCTTGTGCGTCAAAGAATCTCAAGTAATTTTCATTTGAAATTGATCAATTACTTATCGGATACTGACAAGTCCCTATATGCTATTAACTCGATAATGAGTTAATAATTGCAGGTAAAGGTTATAACGAGGTGATCGTTCAGACCAATGTTTTGTTAATTAGGAGCTGCTGTCCCTAGAGGAACTTATATACAAACAAAACTCTGTTTGTCTTACAAACAAACAAACACTCTACTACGTTTCTATCTGTGTATCGGTTACCAAACCACCATGTAGCATGTACATATACCGAGACCTACTTCTCTAACGCGTCTAATTTTCTCGCGTAAACGTAAAATGCTATTACACAAATTATCGCCGAGTCGACGCCGACGCGAACAAAAAGACATTCATTTAATCGTCTTTAGACAAATGTTTAATCGCCAACTTGGAGTAGAGGGAACATACGATATTACACTCGGATATTACAGCGACGTTTAAGTAACAAAATTAATGACACCCAAAGCAGCCATACCGTGTCCTGTAATAAAGAGTGAAGATTCCGAGGCTTGGAAAGGACATTTATTGTTCGCGGGCATTCACTGTGACCGCTGACAAACTAACGGGGATTCCAGCTAAGGTAACCATCGGCTAAAGCCGTAATAAAACTCCAAAACGGTCGACGGTTTAGTTTCTCTTTCCTTGCCTCGTTACTGGTTACACGAGGTGCGCCGCCAAATTACACCTAGTTATTAAACCATTCTCAGAACGGGGAGAAATTCTACCCGATGTAACGACGTTCCCCTTTTAAAAATCTTGTTTGTTGTCACAGAGAACAGCAGTTTCGAGTATTTCGACCATTTCGACCATCCAAAAACTAAACTAAACTAAACTAAACTAAACCAAACCAAACCAAACCAAACCAAACCAAACCAAACCGAGCCGAGCCGAGCCGAGCCGAGCCGAGCCGAGCCGAGCCGAGCCGAGCCGAGAATCGAGCCGAGCCGAGCCGAGCCGAGAATCGAGCCGAGCCGAGCCGAGCCGAGAATCGAGCCGAACCGAGCCGAGCCGAGGCGAGAATCGAGCCGAGCCGAGAATCGAGTCGAACCGAGCCGAGCCGAGAATCGAGCCGAATCGAGCCGAGCCGAGGCGAGAATCGAGCCGAGCCGAGCCGAGCCGAGCCGAGAATCGAGCCGAGCCGAGAATCGAGCCGAGCCGAGCCGAGCCGAGAATCGAGCCGAGCCGAGAATCGAGTCGAACCGAGCCGAGCCGAGAATCGAGCCGAGCCGAGAATCGAGTCGAACCGAGCCGAGCCGAGAATCGAGCCGAACCGAGCCGAGCCGAGGCGAGAATCGAGCCATACCGAGCCGAGCCGAGGCGAGAATCGAGCCGAGCCGAGAATCGAGCCGAACCGAGCCGAGCCGAGGCGAGAATCGAGCCGAGCCGAGCCGAGGCGAGAATCGAACCGAGCCGAACCGAGCCGAGCCGAGGCGAGAATCGAGCCGAACCGAGCCGAGCCGAGGCGAGAATCGAGCCGAACCGAGCCGAGCCGAGCCGAGCCGAGCCGAACCGAGCCGAACCAAACCAAACCAAACCAAACCAAACCAAACCAAACTAAACTAAACTCGTAAAAAAGTATCCGATTTTGTTTGATCAATATTCTCCGAGTTTGCGAGACAAAATGTCACCGCATAAATTTCCCTCTCAATGTGCTTTATTTTAATTTTCAGTCGACCTCGCGTCTAGATTCGCCAATCTAAAATTATAATAATTAGTTTAGTCTGGCCGCAACACTCTAGAGTCTACAGTCTAGAGTCTAGACCATACAAACGCGAAAAGCGAATGTGTAGTTGGTTTAATTCATGGTTCCATGCCAAGAGAAAGTCATATTTACAAACGATCCAATGACACCGACAAAGGAAACTTGTTTATACTTAGACGTGTAATCTTAACTCTGTTTCAAACATCTTTTATTATAGATGTATGTATGTAGTCATGGACAATAACAAGATTCAGATATTCCGTTTGAATGACTCTGCATGTGTACGTTACCTTGCTAATGACGATTAGCATCTCGAGGTCAGCGAAACGTCTGCCTAGACACATTCTTCTTCCGTATCCGAAAGGAAGCGACGCAAAGTTGTGACGCACGCCATCAGCTTGCAGCCACCTCTCGGGAAGGAACTCTTTGCTCCTTGGAAAGTACTTGTCGAGATTACTTATCACATAGTGTTGAAAGACTACCTGTACCTGCTTAAGTCGATACAGTCGTTAAAGGAACTTGCTCTTAAGCACTCGACGGGGATGCCTACCACGAGAAACTCAAATATCATTTGCAATTGATTAGGCAAACTAAGCGATCGTTAACTGAATTTTTTTGTAGACAATGTATCGCATTTAAGCGAGAGAAAGTGTTTGTAGTGGTTGACAGGAGCTTATTGGTAGGCACACGTACACGTTCAGACCATAGACTCAAAATGTAGAATTGGCTCGTTAATAAATTTCATGTAAAAAAGGATAAATAGATTATCATGAATGATTCTTACGCCTTTGGGTACGCGATATCCACTGATTACTGTATCTTTGGTCATGCATCGTCCATTGCCAATGACGACTGGATACATTCTAACAAGAAGAAACAACCAAGTATTCGATAAATACTATTATTCTCCGTACGTAGACGAATCGAATTAGATGAGGTGTTGTACGAGAAAATCGTTTATGTTATTTTTACAAGACTGGGCTGACTCGAGTCGACCGTCTCGTCGACAAAGAGATTAAGGATTAACAGTTAAAACCGACGCGACGCCTCAGATTGTTAGTATCTAAAAAGACAACCTTAGAGTCTCCTTAATGCACGCCTTCAAATACTTGAACCGATCCAAGTGCTTTCCTTCTAGCTGCGTGTCTTTGCTTCCAAGTACGTCGCAGACCTCGTTGAAAGCGATGCCTTGCTTGTCTGGATGTAAAGCTAATTGATACAGAACCGACGCTACCGCGTTCGAAGTCTGCAAACAAAATCGTAAGTCGTCAAACATTTTTTTTAGTCGTCTATATTAAATTCCAACCGCCGATATATGTAGTACTGACAGTATCAATTCCCACGAGGAAAAGATCGAGAGAGAGTATCGTGGCTAACTTGGTGTCGTTTTCTATAGCCAACATCCTTTCCAGAAGTGAGGGTTCTTTATCGGAATTCGATGTTTCGTTTATTCTCGACAAAGCAGCAGTGGTGAACTTTGAGGTCGTACTAGAGTTAAGAAACAATTGTACACCATTATATATTATATATTACATTGTATAACGTACACTTTATTCTGTATGAATTCTGTTTGAATTCACCTGACGATAGTGTCCAATGCGTTCACGTATTCCAACCACGTGGGCGTGTTGAAGAGTTTCCAGAAAGGAATCTTCAGTTCCAATATTCCCACGTTCACGAAAAATGTCGTCACGGCGTCTATTAATTTTTGAGTTTCTGCATTGGCCTCGTCGTCCAAGCAGCCTAGTCGAACGTCCAACGTTACGCGCGCGATGGCTGTAAAAGTTCATTCCAGAATATCCAATCCCACAGAATGTATTAGGGTCTCGCGTAATCAAAACAAAAAAGAAAAGCTGTTTACAACAAAGTTCGTTCCATGAATTGCTGGCTTCTACTTACACTCTAGGGACCATTTGTGTATCTCGTTGAGAAAATCGTCGGGCACTTCGTCGTTCGCGTCTCGTATTTTCGTAATTCTAGAAAATGGAAGAGATTGATTTAGCAATAGGACATGGGCGGAATTGTATAAACGGGAGACAGTGGAAAAAAAGTGAAAGGTATGTGAGAAACTCGAGATTAGACGGCGAACCTTTGAAGGAATGCCAAACTCGCCTCCTCGATAGCTGAAATGTACATTCTTGCGGTTCGCGGTTGCAACATTACCTGTTGCACCTTGCTTCGGAAGTTGTACCACTCCTCGCCGTGTCTGTAAAAAAAAATATTTTTTCCTTTTTTTTCTTAGGTTTGTTTAAGGGTTCGATAACGTCTACAGTTCGACGAACCGTTTCTGACCTAAATGCAACATCGTTGTGGTTGTACGATCGCGACGTTACATAACTCGCAAGCTAATTCTGATTGTAATTATAGTTCAATGTTATTTCCGCAAAAACAACAGGAAAGTCGTCGCACCACTTTTTCTCGTTCAGTGGCAAGCTGACTTAAATGATTCGTCGATTGCAATGCAATTTTTTGCTACTATTTACATACGAGGAGAACTACTTTTCTTACGAGCAGTCATAAAAAAGAAAAGTTGGGATAAATAACGGTCGTTAATAACGTATCTGTTATTTACGAGACCGAATGACTCACTCGAATTACCATGCAGCTAATTAATTATATCAACTGTTGGAACAAGATTGTGCGATGCAATTGTTTAACTGGAATCGATAGGAAACCACTTGGCAAATTTTTAGCTAGATAAGAATTTGTTCAGTTCTGTCAGGACGCAGGTTGCATAGTCACGGCAACTTTTGTTTCTCTATCCAAGTGTAATATCATCGGTTATCCTATCGCAATTTTGCTTTCCAACTCGTAACCAATGTACCGTGTAAAGAGAAATCAGAGTTGCGTTATAAAATCGAAATACGACACCGTCGCGACGCGTATTTTTGGTAAACGTATACTAGGGAAGTAGGTCGTATCGGTGCAATTGCAATCCTATCTATCGAACAGGAAACGACAACGCCTAATTGTGTACCATAACTGTTTGCGTAAGATTTACTTTCGAGCAGGTAGCAAGTAACAAGTAGCACGTAACACGCGGAGCATACTTGACGCACAACTTTATCCTCTTACTAGTAAAGTACTTTGTTACGCGGGAAAATTGTTATATCAGCTTCGAAGGAATCGATTCCTAAAAAACATCTGAAAATGAAAGTGCATGCTCCAACACACGATCCCAAGACACTCGGAGAGCATGCCTTCGAGAGGCTTGGTAAATATTTGCTATTTTACTAGCTCGTCCAGTGAAAGGTGTACAAGCAAGGCCACCACGCGATTGATAATGTCAATGTTTGACGAATATACCGTCTACTGAGATCTGCAAATATAGTAAAACCAACATGACTCGGGTCCGACGCATCGTGGAAACGCATCGCCACTTTGACGTACTTTAATTAAGGCCGTCGACATTTACACGTGCGCGTTTATGCAGATTACTAATGTATAATAACACTGGTATTACAAGTGTAATTTATGTGACAGCAATAATGCATGATTGGAACACTTGTTAAGATTAATGTGAAGTTAACGTACGAGTATTACCTTATGTACAGTATAAAGTATACAGTTAGTCTTATTAATTGTTTCGTAAATAATATTATATTTAAAGATTTACACGGCAATTACGCCAGCGTTCTTTCGAAAGAACTCCTTTCGAAGCACGTGCTTGTAGTAATTCAAGGAAGGCATAGACGGCCTGTACGGCATCCTTTCTTCCTGCCTGAAGATGCGCTCGATCTCGTTGGCGTCATAAATGAAAACCATGTCTGGTCTCCCCAGTAAACCCTCCATTTTCACGATATCCCCGTACTCCTCGTATAATCTCTTCGACACTTGGTCCACCGCTTGAATCTGGAAGTCACCTAGAAGGAACAGGCCCTTGGCATATTTTAGTCTATTGTTAGATATCGTGCTAGTTTTAAAAGTCTCTATCAGTACAGCTGTCGATATATTAATTCTGTTTCATTACTACAAGTTTCGTTAGTAGAGTTTAACGTAAGAAAATAAGTGAGTAAATATTTAGATTTAAACTACAGGCATAAATGTTTCATTGTAATCGCAAATAATACATTTCTACGGCTAATAAATAAACAAGTATATTGTCCCATTTACAATTTACAAGTATAAAATGAACAATCTTCGGAACCAAAAGAAAGAAAAAGTTCGGGCCGTTTGGTCTCAGGATACCCGTAAAAAATCTAAACGGAAATGTTTATAGCTGGGCCAGTCTTGATGGAAATTAGCATCGTACATTTGTAAACACTTGAATACCTATGATCGGTATGAATCGCCATGTATTGCCTAAGAGAGGAAGTGGTTTTGGTCCAGGAATCTCGGAATACGGACGACACCGAGACCAATCTTGTTCTTCGATCTCCGTCGACAAGCTTTCCATCGTTCTAAGATGACTCGACCGTTTGACACTATGCGCGAATGATCTGGCAAAGTTGCCAGTTAAAATGCTCATTTTCATCCTGAAAATGCAAGTTCGACAATTTCTATTACCAAGGGGTAATTAAACGTAAGCGAGAAAGTACCTTTTTATCCCGACGTTAAAGTGAAAGAAAGAAGAAAAAAGGTGAAAGTACGAAGAACAATTTCAACAGTCTTTGTCCCTATCTGTAGACTTATTTAGATGCTCGTCATTTTCATTTGCATCCGTGGTATCTTCGATTCTCTTTCGATACCCTTTCAAAGATTAAATAATTATAAAGTGGCTCTAGGATTTATTTATTTAACTTCTTTAGTTGCATTTATTATGTGGAAATGTATTTATAAAATTTCTTTAAGGGCAAATATTTACAGAGCTAACACAGACACTGGTCTTGAAACTCTCTATTAGTAAAATAAATATCGGCACGTTATTCCAAGTAATATTTTACATATCGTGCACAGATCTGTCCTCTACATTTCTGCTTCCCGAAATGAACTTATATTTAAAATGATTAGTCGAATGTAATTATGTCTCACTCTGTTTTCTCTGGTTCTCTCGCAATTAAAGCGATAGACGTAGGAAAGGCCTTTACAGCTTCTATTCTGCGGTCGTAAAAAGTTGCCAGATAATAGCTTCGAACGTTCTACTTTGAACTTTCCCGATTCTCTGGCCAGATGTACACAGAGAGAGGACAGAATTTATGAACGGAATGTTTATACCTGGCCCAGAATAAGTTCTAGTATCCTCGCGTTCCTATTAGTCGATAAAAAAAAAATTAATGTTATTCTTCGGTACATTACACACTAGATTTTCATCTAAACCAAAGTAAAACTTTTTAACGAAATGTGTACCAGACCTTTTACCTTGGCCAATAATTAATCTGTCAATACTTACCACAGTGCTAAACAAATTCTTCTTCGCTTAAAATAAGTATCCTGTATCGCACAATTTCAGCTCATTTCGATACACTGTTATCCCTGATATTCACTTTTATAAATAGCAGAAACATAGTTATAGTTTCTGGAAAGAATGAAACACTAACTTTAAATAATGCGTATATAATTTAGTTTGATTAACGTTTGATCGCGTTACTTAATATTCGCTTTCACATTGTCAATCGTATCGAATGAATACATGCACGCGTCGCATCGTGCACAATGAACGGTTTTCGAATCAAAACACTCTCGATTAATCCAAAGAGATGCTTTATACTTTGGCGGTTCCCGCCAACTATTAAACGCTGTTCAAACGGGTTGCTTATCTCGAAGAAAGGAGTAGGAGGTGTACACGGGTGAACACAAAGAGGGGAACAACCATCGATTTCAGAGGAGCTCGTATCTTCTAAAAGAGGTCTACGTTACATTACAAGGAATTCATCGCTTGAACCGATGTGCGCTTATATTTCATGCTCTTTTCAGTGTTTAAAACAAGAAAAATAATTAAACGACATTCGATTGCTTTTATATACAGTTAGATCGTTTGAAATTTTGTTTATAGGTAATACAGCTCGCTATGTATTTCGTAAATTTCGATTTGATCGCCATCTATCGACGAAACTGAGATACACGATGTGATCATGATTACGAAACGATCGATAATTACAATTTCTAACGAATATATTTATCTATAGAATAATAACTTATTTTATAACTTAAACTATAAGTAAAGTCAATTCCGTTAACGAACATTAACATTTTTACGTTATCAAACGAAAACGAACAAGTTTTTATTATTAGTATTTTCTCATTTAATACATGTAAATAGTTCATAACTACGCTTCGTACCATTTGGACTTCTTCAATTCTATAGATTTTAATTTGTTCTTGTAACTATTTACAAGTTTATCCAACTTCACGTCTACTGCCTTTACCTTCGTCCTTTGTTTTGGCTACAAAAAGAAACACAAGATTAGAAATAACAGTTCATGCTGATATGCGATACATTTGTCAAATCGACAGGTTGCTTACTTTAATTTCTTTTTTATTTTCATTCCTCTGCCTTCGCTTTTCTTCTAATTTTTTCCAAGATTTTTTCATCTTTCTCTCTTTCTTCACCGTTTCGCTATGCAATTTCGCTTGGTTTTTCAATTTAAATTTCGATCGTAATTTATTTTCACCAAGTTTTCCAACTGTTCCAGCGTATGGTTTTTTGTTTAATTCGTCTGTTCTGTCAGGTTTGAATTTTTTCAATGGAACTTCCTCGTTCATGGTTTCTTCTTTTCTTTTTACTTTATTTCCCGGACAAAGGGGATTGTTCTTGCGACTCTTTTCGACTCTTCTTTGTTTAGCGTTCACCATTATTCGATTTTCGATTGAAAAGGACACTATCGGCCTCTAAATAAACAAAAAACGAAATTGTGTAGCGCAAAATTCTGAAATTCGATAAAAAAATTTTTCGATATAATCTCAAAATGAATTATGTTACATACTCTTTTCGAAGTAAATACATTCGGATTGTTATTTACACTTCTCAGAGCTTGAAGTGCATCCTCGTGTTTTGTAAACGACACGAAACCATACTCTTTTGATTTTCCTATTCCTTTCGTATCAACATTTTTGAGATCTCGCATAACGCGTACCTTTATCAAATTCGTGGTTAATATTTCTTATATTATCAACGTGTAACGTTATATGTATTAATGTATAAATACTTCTCTAATGATCGCCTTAGAAGGCCCATGTTTTTCGAAGATTTTCCTCAGCTTGACATCATCAACCGTAGGTGGTAAATTGTGAACAACGAGTCTTACCCTCGATACAAACATATTGAAATTCCGCAATATCTGAGATTTCCATTGTTCTATTTGCAAACGTTTCGCCATATCTGCTGCTGATACGCCTGTTGCAGCTGAACTTCCAGCCAATATAACTATAATAATAAAATAATTTTATTTTGTAATAATAAAACAATAGTTTAACATTTTTTTATTATATTACCTCCTTCTTTCACCAAATACAAATTTCGGGAATCTTTGATTTTAAGCTGTTTCGAAAGCGCTTTATTGTCCATTTCATTTCTGTCTATTGCTTTTTGCGCTTCAACTATTTGATCCTCCATTTCTAATTCCTTTCCCGCTGATAGACACTTTTCAGCATCCTCGACATTCTGCAATAAAAGTTTCATGAAAATCCGTGTATGTAGCCACGTACTAAATATTTATGATGTATATTTACTCTAAATTTAACAAATGCTGTTCCTTTTGAATATTCAGTTAGCGGATCCATGCATACGAGAGCATAATAAACAGGTCCGAATTGTTCCATGTATTTCTTTAATTGGTCGTTTTTCACGGAAAATGGTACATTCTTTAGAAATACAGTCTTTCCCTCTGAAACATCGTGAGACTCGAACCGTGGACGTTTAATTTCCTTTACATCTTTTATGTCTACATGTTCTTCTTTAACATCTTCGGATAGTTCGTCGTCTGAAGCACCACTTTCATTTTCCGATTTTATTTCTGTTTCTATTGAATCATTATCGTCAAATTCATCGTTCTCTGTGGTAATATCTACATGTTTTTCATCTTCGCTGAAACAAAGACACAAGTACATTAAATTTATTTTAGACATACATGCCATAAATCAAACTATATGCTCAGTTACTTACCTACCTAACTCTTCGTTTGAATTGGATTCCTTTGCAGTTTCTATGACAGATGCGTTTTCTGTATCGCTCTCATTCTCTATCTTTACTTTCATTTCGCCTTCTACACTGTCGGAATCATTCTTACAAAATTTATTTTTAGGTATAGCCCAATCAACCACAATGGGCCTATCGAGGAGTGGTTGCAAGTTTCCATAATGTATGGCTTTAGCTGCACTTTGCACTTGTTCGAATTGCAAAAATGCACATCCTACATGTTTACCATCTTCTCTTTTTAAGAGTTTCACTTCTTCTATCGTTCCATATTGAGAAAAATGTTCTTTTAATGATTCTTCGGTTACCTGAAATTATGATAAAAATTGAGTTATAGAATAAAACAGATACAAATCATTTATAATCTTCTCTTACTTGAAATGATAAATTTCTTATCACAATTCTTGCCCTTCTTTTACGATTTTTCTCCTTCTGAAGTTTTCTCCTTTCCAGTTTTCTTTTTACAAACTCCTCTGTTTTACATTCATCGTTTTGTTTATTTGTGTCTACTTCATCTTTCTTTGCATCATGATCAATTTTATGGTCTACATTTTTTGTAGATTCTTGTTTCAGTTTTTCACAATATCTAGATTTTGAAACAGCCCAACTACTGCTTATTGTTCTACCTGAAAATATATTTTGAATCCCTCGTAATAGTTATTTAAATGTAATATTTATTATGAATAAGTGTATGTTTTGTTACAAGAACAAAGTATTACCTTCAAATTTTTGTTTATTTGTATTAAATATTGCTTTTGACGCATCTTCTAACTGTTTAAATTGAATGAAACAACATCCCACTGGTGAACCATCGTAACGTTTTGGGAAATTTATTTCATCGATTGGACCAAATGGTTCATAAAACTGTTTGATGTCATCTACAGTTGTCTAATAACACAATATAATAAACATCAATGATTGCAATGCATAATACATTAAATTTTACGTTTTACTATTCAATATTCAAGATCTATCAACCTTAAACGGTAGATTGCGCACGATAATTCTAGGTCTTTTATTTTCATTTTCATTTTCATTTTCAATTTCATTGTCACCTCCAGCCTGCCTTAACCTGTTAGACTTTGCCTTTCTTCTGTAGATCCAAGAAAGTTTCTTTTTATCATCTCTATTCTCTATTTGATACATAGTAAACGATAATTAAAATTTACAGAACATAATTCTATTTAAGATATTTATACAGATTCGATAATAGTAGTATTTAAAACTTTACGTACTATTTTTTGTATTCCGCATATTGTATACCCACTTTAACAATAATATATTATAATGCGATATTTCGTACTAGTCACACCAAATACTACACATTAAATTGATAAATTTTTATGTAAAATATTCACTTTATTATATAGCATGCTGCGTGTTACGGTTGTTTACTTTTGAGGTTAAGAAATAGGCCAATAGAACTGCTGCCGTTAGATGGCACCACCAACTAAAGGGTCGATAAAGGGAGTGGACACCCGTGCCTTGTATGTGCCAGTACGCAATCACACAGCTCCACACCACTGTATACATACACGGAACTGCAAGGGTCCGCATTGTCCTATTTTTGTCTCGACAATGCAGATTCGAGACCTCTCAATAGTCGTTTCCGCTAGATAAATGTTCAAACTAGAGCGCAAGCTCCTATAGGTAGTCTACGTTTGCTTTTTTGTGTCATAATTAATAATATTCACCAGTA
>NC_071979.1:10806931-10835550 GCF_026283585.1 Hylaeus volcanicus | reverse complement strand
AATTATATGCCAAATCGATAATATCACATCGCAACACATTCGGACCTTTCAAATCATTGGATGATTTATTGTTATTAGATCAATCAATAGGTGATGGAGTAAACCAACTTTGTATTTCAATCATGCAAGACAATATGGATGAAATGAAACCTAATTACAAGATAACACCTAATGTTCAGATGAAAGAGGTACAGATGATGATTAATATTATGTAAATATAATTCTACATGTTTATACATTCTTTTAGATGCCAAAAACAACACTAGGAATTCATATAGGACCAACCTTGATAAGTTGGACTTTAGTAGATTGTAACCTTAATGTATTAGTTTGGAACTACAAACACTGGCATGGTATTGGTCCACGAAAGAATTCTTATAATATAATCAAACTGGTGAATATTACAAAATTTGATATTTGAAGATACAACTTTATAGTATGCTTGATTGCTGCTTCTACTTTAGGTGCCATGTGTCCTTGAAAGTATACCTGCAGCTGAGAATTATATAATGGAAGATATTAAGTTTTCAAAGAATACAATAGCTCCGTACATTTTGCACGCTCAACAGCAATTATCTCTTTCTATCATGACTTGCTTAACGTTAAGAAATGGTATTGCATTGCATTATACATATTACTCTAAGGTATATTAACCATTCTTGTCTATCAAAATGTTAATTTCATAAAATTTACTTATCCAGGGACCAGCGAAATGTTATCATCCGCAAATAATGTCTATGTGTTACATCCCCAAACAACAGTACGTTATTTCAATGCTCTGCACAATTTTCAAAATATAGATACAAATTATCTCGTGAATGTAACACCAACAAGCAGCGTTATTAGGATAAGTGACACAAAATCAATCGATATATATTTAAACAGTGACATAAAAAATAAATATTTGTCTGCAAACATCGATGATCAGGAACAAATGAGGTGGCCTCTGTTGAAG
Source organism: Hylaeus volcanicus (assembly GCF_026283585.1). Lineage (NCBI taxonomy): Eukaryota > Metazoa > Arthropoda > Insecta > Hymenoptera > Colletidae > Hylaeus > Hylaeus volcanicus. The sequence continues at coordinate 10,834,595 of NC_071979.1, read as the reverse complement.
GTCTTAGCATATTTACGTATATTTGCAATTAAAAATCACAATTATAATTGGTATTTTTAATTTTGAAAAAATAGCAAATATTTATAAAGTAAATTTTAATGATTTCAAATATGTAAACTTTTATTCCGATTATCATATACCTGTAAATAAAGGAATAAATTAATCCTCTGTGTATGTAAATAAAAAACAATTTCTTTTTCTTATAATGTGACACTTATTCTTATACCTTTTGTATTTTATCTATGGCGGTAATATTTTCTGAAATTGCCAGTTTCAAATGTCACCACTAATGGTGCTATAATCTTATTCCATTCTGTAATCGATAACGAGTTTGATAGGTTATAAAAGTAAAAGGCCGGTAAAGAAAACTGATTTTTCTGAAATTCAAATAATTTAAGACGAACCTAGGAAGACTTGCTTAAAAATTCATTTTACCAATTTACCGCCAGATACTAATTAGCAACAGCTATCTCAGCTGATTGGTCGAATGATACAAAAGCTACAAATTAGAGACAGCCAATGCTAGTGATATCAAGAATATTCCCACAGTAAATTAACACGATTGGACAATTTGTATTATGTTCTACTTTGCCTTTTATATATATGTATATGATTGCTCTAAAAAAAGAAAAAACAAGTAATTACAACAATACGAAATATTGATGCAAAATGGAATATACATAATGTATAGCCAACTGTCTCTACTGGCAATAACAATAATAATCGTAGATTATACAACTATAAGATTATATTATAAATTATTATGACATGTACGTATAAGAAAAATAAGTATCGATAGTTATCAGTTGAATTGAAAATATGTTTAAGTACTAAACTCGTTATTCCACCAATTTCTATGTATCTTTTGTTAATATACCAAAGCGTAACTGTTTAAAGTAGTCCTTGAGAAAAAGAAAATTTCTCGGGGAATATAATTACTCGTATATTCAGTGGATTAATACGAGCCTAGAATATCAATGATATATTGATGTAATAATAAAAGATGCGAGGACTACATACATATAAATCTGTCTTCGTCAGATTGGTCGCACGAAATTCACTCGTGGAAAGGTTTCAAATCGGACGGAAGTAGAATCGATACTCCAGAATTCGATAGTGGCAGAAGTATGGCCGAAAGCGGATTTTCATTTCTGCTAAAGACAAAACAGCAAACAATACAGTGAAACTATTATTATGACTGAGTTAAAAGTACTTTATTGCATCCTCTTGTTAACGTTTTTCGAGCTGACGTCACAAATTCGACCGTCCTTACATGGCCACAACAATGGTAAGCTCATATTTATGCTATTTTAACGTTCTTCGTTTATACCGCGATAATGCACATCTTAAACGATGCTCACGCATTGTTATTTTACGAAGAATCGATGAACATTAACGTGCAATGCGTCGTTTATTTTACAATGCTTCGTCTGATTTCTCTCAAGGATCGAGAAATGTTCATTTTTTAAGGAAACAGAAACGTCTCTATGTAACTCTTTTGAGAAAAAAAAAAAACACCAATGTTGCTTTGTTTACTGATAATTGTCTTTCTTTATGTCATGGAAGTGCAAGCAAACTTCTATTTACCAATGAAAGCCATATTTTCTTTCTAAAAGAAACTTGTTACCTTGTGACTTTGCATGATAGATTTGTGTGTAGTGTTAACTGTGATAACAGAAATCTGCAATTTCTAAGATAATGTGATTTGACAAGTACAATTTTACCAGAATATTGTCCATTGAAATCTAATATAGAGATTATTAGTTGGAATTTTATGTCATAAACTTGAGAAAAAAGTTGGCTCATATGGAAGTACGTATACATAAATAACATGTAGGCTGATAAACTTAACAATACCTAAAAAACATTATCGAGTATGATACACAGACCAGATACCATTAAGATATTAAAACTATCCATAAATTTTAAAAGTGTAATTATTATGTTTCTTTTGTATTTTCTTCAATATTATCGCATAATATCAAATGTTTTGTAGCCTTCGTACAGGATGACAATGACGTTCAATATCTTTTGGACAACATACCAATGTCTATGCATAAGGTTGGTTATATTATCTTTTTAATATACTTCAGTAGATACTACAGGGTATTCCTAATGCTTGGGTATTCCTAATTCCAAATACTTGGCCAGAAAACCTTACAAATATATTCTGCTAATTTGCAAAAAAGTATTGTACAAATATAAATGTACAAATGCATTCTTTCATTTTAAGAACACCCTGTACATGTGTAACATAACTCACAGGTACATCATTTTTATTTTTATAGCATACAAGTCTTTTGCATCAAATCTATATGTCATAATTCTTTGTTTTGTAGGATTTTACAAATACAGTACATGGGGCTGGGTAAGCATAATACTCATTAAAATAATGGTGAGTGGAAGTAGGAAAGGTTTTCATTATAAATTTCCTTCCTTACTTTTAAAATATTAATACACAGTATTGTGATCTTTTATCGATGAATTGATTACGTGTAGAAACTAGCGAAAACAATCATTTAAAAATCACTCTTTTAATTATTAATTTTTTTCAATACTCTGTAATAGAAATATTGTGCAGGAATTAATATTGTAAATATAAAATACCGAATTTACTTTAGCATTTTAACCATTTAATCATTTCATCATAGTACCATGTCTAAACAATGAAGCTTTCAAATTCTAAACACTGCTTTACTAACTGTGATTACTTCAAACTAATTTTTCTTGTACCTTTCCTATTTTCAATTTCCACTATTAGAAGTATACTCAAAGATTGCTGTAGAATGAATTAATATTTCGAAATTATCTTTTAAGGGATACAACATCAGACGAAGATAAAACACAAGATTCGTTATCTCATGTTCATTTCGAACCACATGTTTTGGACTTCAAAGAGAGGTAAGTAAATCATCCCTATTACCTGTGCTATTGTAAATGAACTTACATACAATGTGGATATTTTTCTCTTCAGACAACTTGGTATACCCCACCAAGAAACTGTGATCTTATTTAATAGAGATCATAACAAAACAATCCATCTTTTATCAATTTCTGGAAATACACGTCATTTCCATTCATCGTTCTTTCGAAGCAAAGTAAGTTTTGCAATGTTGAGTAGTAACATTTTCACTTAATTACAATTATACTGAAATATTTGATACGAGTATTGTACAGATGCTAAAACAAAAATGTCTAAATCAAATTAACGATTTATTATATGCGTAAATAATAAAATTTGAATAGTTATTAGAACGTGATTTGTACAGGTAATTCCACCGCTGGGGAACACAACGTTCGATGTGATTTTTCTTGGTCGAGAAGAAGGTGACATCGACACGTATCTTGTTATACATACTACAGATGGAACTGTGAAATACCAAGTAATTAATTGATTGTACCCATAATTACGAACTCGGAATATATATTTTTTTTATTAAAAGTATAATTTATCTTATAGGTAAAAGGAATGAGCATCAGTAGTCCATATCGACTCAGACCTGTAGTAGGTGTCAAGTTACCATTAAATGCAACATTTACTCCACTTATATACATGCACAATCCACATGCAGAAGCTTTAAAAGTACGTATTCGCTATTAAAATAAATTCAATCGTCGCAAATTTAGTAGATTTTTGTTATATTTGTTATTATACCTTTAAAGGTCCTAGAGGTATATAGTAGCAGTGGAGAATTTCAACTGGAATTGCCATCAGGAGAAGCAGAAGGTTCGCGTGAACTGTGGGAAATCCCACCATATCAGACAAAGCCTATTATAAGATTACATTTTAATGCTTACACAGAACAAAATCATACCGCGTATATTAGGTTCGTAGCGTTATGTATTTCCTTGTTGTAATGAAACTTTATTGTAATTAACGTTTCTCTGTATCGTAGGCTTAAAGTAAATAACACTTCAGAAGTGCTTGTCGTCACAGTCGAAGTCGAAGTTAAAAGCGAAGCTGGCCTTCATTGGGGTGGAAGTTCTGGCGTAATTAATTTAGGTATGGGTGGTTCGTTACAACCTCCCATACAGTATCCCATCGCTTTGAAAAATTCAGCGAAAAAGCCAATTAAAATTATGGTGAGTACCATAATATAAATATTTAGTACTAATGTATATATTTTACTATCGATTTAATTCATTACAGAATATAATTAGTACACCTGTTTCCAAAGCATTGAGACTTCATTTTGAGCAAGCGGTAATTCCAGGAGACGCGGACATACCGATTGCCATTGGAGTACTTGTCTACGACTGTGCGTAGTTAAATTTCGCATTATATAGAATATATTTGTGCATTGTGTAAGAATATATATTTGTTATTTAGGGAAGACTGGATTAGAGTTACAACATTTTAAAGGGAAATTAGTGATAAAGGCGATAGGTCCCGGTGGTTCTAGTCAAAAATTAACAATTCCATGGATAGCACAAGTTCTACAGGGCGGTCTAGAAGTAAACGCATCAATTACGCATTATTGTTCTCTCCAATCTAACCAAGCGCGAAATTTTAGTGTCGTTAATAAATTTAAATTACCGTTAGCTATCACGAATGTCACAATGACATCACACGTGAAGTCACTTTTTACGGTAAGCAGATTCGATAGGATTCGAATCTGTTTGAAATCTTTCCCGCTTATAATTGTATAATTTTCCAGATAAAAAATTTTATTCCAAGAGTGTTAAAACCAGAACAAAAGGTCAATATATTTTCTTTACAACTTGCCAAAGATAAAAAAACAGATAACGTGAAAATGGAGTCGTCAATTTTAATTCATTCGAATGTCTCGGTCACCGAAGTCCCGTTATTTAGTTACGACGGGAAAGTGAGAAAAATTGTTCCCGAGGAAAGGGAGAGCGATGAGGGTACGATGAATTTTGGTACCGTAGGGAGCGGAACTGTGAACGAAGCTATTTTCGCTTTAGAGAATCAGAATCCGATTAATATAGATTTGCATGGATGGGGAGTTAATATGCCTGGCGCGGCACTGGAACTGGTGGGGTATCAAAGAGGTCCAGTAAATTTTGTGGACAAAGAGCTTCGTAATGTAAGCCTGCGTAGTCACACTGGCAATGTAAGAAGATTATTAAACATTTATTGTATTATACGTATATGTATGTATAGTTCTAAGAATAAGATAATTGTATCTCTTAATTTCAGCAATACATAAAGCCTGGTTATTTAGCCATTTTTAAAATAAAAGTGAAAACTCCTATGGTCGACGAAGACACCATCGTGGGCGATGTATTTGTAAGGACGACTTATGAAAGATTCATTTTACCGGTTTATATGCGAGTCGCGTATGGAAGACTTTCTTTAAAGAAACTTATTTTTACGGATTGCTTTCCTGTAAGTGACAAAAAATATTACTCCGTAATTTTTCCGAACCTTTCTCTTATACAATGATCTCTGTACAGGGGTCAATTTGTGTGCAGCAAGTCAAAGTGTATTCAGCGTTCGTAAGGCCCATGCAGATAACTCGTATCGCGCCTGTTTATAAAGATAATAGAATAAAGTATATTCCATTGGAAGAAGCGTCGATGCCTATTATAAGGAAAGGCGATAATTACGTTGGGTCGGTAAGAATCGAACCATCAATGACCTGCAGACATCACTGTTACTTGGGCTTATCATTGGAGAGTAATGGTACGCATTGAAATTATTCAGATCCTTTTCAAACTTTTCTCACATATAATACTATGATACAAAGTAATAGATACTTTATTATATTGCAGGTGGCAAACAATGGTTGAATACTTTGGCCCTTCCTTCGCATACAAGGGACTCCGACTTAAACTTGTTGAACACAAGATACACGCGTTTTCTGAATTCAACGGGCGGTCGTCCCTGGGAAAATATAACGATGCGTTTAGATACTACCGAAGTTCGCGGGCACAAATTTCATTTAAGCATCAAACCGTATTGGCCGAGCTTATTGAGCGGGGTTACCAGCAACAAGAATAAAGTCCCTTTGGTGTTTCCGTTGACGCAAGTGGGAAATACGTCTTACAGCACGATTAAAATACACAATCCAAGTACCAGTCCTTTAATGGTACAGTTGGTGATGGATTGGAACTATCCGCAAGGAACACGACTTTATCATTCGTTACCCGCAAAGTATGTACTTTTTCCTAGTTCATTTAAACCTTGTTAAAAATATAGGTGTCTCTGAATAAGGCTGTGTATATTGTATTAATAAGTTTACTACTATGAACTATACTAATGTTAGCGTATGCCTGTGTATAGGTTTAAGTTTCCGTGCGTAGAATGTGGGTCTTCGGTTGCGGAGGAATTTAAATTGGAAGAAAATGTAGAAGATCAAGAACGGTTTAAAAAAGTATGGGATGTTACGGTAGCGTCACAATCGATTCCTTTGTATTTAAAACGTTCAGAATCAAAAACTATACGAGTGTCATACACTCCTTTCTCACCTACATTATCATCCGCACTTTTATATATTAGGTAAGTTTTGTGTGGGTATTGCCTAGTTTTCCTAAATATCGATAACTCTGATAAAATTATTTTGTTTTACATTCCAGAAATAATATGACGATTTTGGAAGTATTGCGTGTTACGGGGCAAGGGGCAAATGCACAATTTAGATTCGGAAACCGAAAGCCAGGTTCCACTACACCTTTGCTCTTTGAACTCGCCGACAAACATCTAAAAGATTGTGAACGTATGTACGTTTCTTTACCTTGACCCTACTTTTTCAGCGTTATAGAAAACGTTGGGAATCTAACCTATTTTCAATTCATAATCGCAAGCTCCGCTCTAGTTTAACGTATTCTCATTTCCCATTTCATTTTTGCTCGATAGGAGAACGGTTTAAGCGAAATCCTGTCCCAAACCTGACAGTGAAGAGATCCTTTATGGCCAGAAACACGGGAGAGCTGCCTATAGAAGTGTACGATTTTTATATTAACGGTCTACAGTGCGAAGGTTACGGTTTCAAAGTGTTGAACTGTATGCCATTTAAACTGAGTCCGAATGCGACCAAGAAGATTGAAATCGCGTTCACACCTGACTTCACTTTGTCGCGTATCGAGAGGAAGCTTCTTATATCGACGAGTTTAGGTTCGGACAGTGACATCGAAAACGGCATGGTGACGCTCAATTTACTCGCTACTCTTCCACCGCAATCTTTGGAGAATTGTACAGCCGCGCTTGCAAGACCGTCGTGGGAGTACGCTGTGCAATGGGCGGCCATGAGTCTTTCTTCAGTACTTTTAATATGCGTCCTTGCCATTTCGTTTCTCGAGGCAGACCGAATACTACGCGGAGCATTGGCCAGTTTCTCCAGGGAAAGTGCAGTTCAACCACCTTTCGACCTAAGACTGCTGTCCCACATGCCAGTACATTCTACGCAAGAGTCGACCTTCTTGAAGGAGAAGTTGATAAACGAGGAGAAACAAAGAGTGATAAAAAAGGAGGACACGCATCCAGACTGGGCGCTTATGAACGTGAAAAAATACAAGGAGAATGTTCAGAAAGGACTGAAGATACCCGATTGGTCCACGGAGGAGGAACGTAGATTTAAATTAGATACCGAGGCAAAAGATTTGTTGTCGTTCAAACGATGCGAGGAGCCTACGTTGGATAACGGTAATAACGTCATAAGCAATATCGCGCTTGGCGCCAAAAAAAGGAATAGTAAGAAACAGAATAACGCGCAGGATATTCAGACGGAGAACTGTACGACGGAAAATGTGTTCCCGGACGTTCAGGGAACGCAAGAGAAGAAGTATACCGTAAATGCGTTTATAAAGTCGAGTCCTGTAACGAATAGAAAAGGGAGGTCTAATCAAATTGGTAACGTTAAGGAGGAAACGAAACTGGTCGATCACGAGGTTCAAGTTGACACCGCGGGACTCTTGAACAATGCTCGCAGCAGTAAATTGGACAGCAAGAGGAAACAGAGTACTGTTGGAAATAGCAATAATAACCACGTGAATTTTAAGAAATTCGATTCGAACGGTAGCCAAAGAAGCATTCATCTCTCGGAAGAAGAAACGTCATCTACGACAACGGAAAGTTCTGTTCAAGACGATCCACCGACTTGTAAGGTGAGGTTGTTAATGAATGGGTACTTTAATATCGTTTATTACTTTCAGGCATATTTATATTTGGAATATTAATTATTGCAGAATTTCGATCAGCCTTGCGGCAAATCGGAGAAATTGCAAAGGAAACCAGTGACCAAGAAGACTAAACCACAATCAATTGTCCCGGTGCCATGCGTAGATTATAGAGACAATTACGAAGGTGACTGCGACGATGACGAGTACGACAAAGAAAGGCAGAATAATCCCAACAGATGGAAAACAAGTACAACAAGGTCCACCATAAAACATCATATTCATACATCGCGCACTGTCGAATCGTCCTTCAAGTTACCTCGACAAAACAAGAACCCTCCTAGGAAGGACAAAGGATCTCAGAAACGTCGTGGCATCGACAAAGCGCATATGAAAAGTACATATTATTTTTATCCATCCTACTTGGAACATTCGAATGAAATATTTTACTTTTCAGCGACATCGTTAAACGGAAATACTAGCCAAAGGGAAGATTCAACGCGTACATTGGGCACAATATCTGCTCCGTTGCCTCCACCGCCGTCGTGCTGGGGTGAAAACAGAGCCAGATTCAGCGATGTTGTAGCAAGAAGTCAAGAGAGTATTTCGCCATTCTCGAGCTTAAATAAATTACACAAAACTCAAACGACCACGCATAATTTGTCGATGGTCTTCGCTAACGACGCCAAAGATATAGATTACGCTAAACAGCAATCAAGTCAGGATATAATGCAAAATACAAAGGAATACAGAATGGTATCTATGTCACCGCCTCTCTGTGTTCAAACCATTGAAAAGGAAAAGACGTTCAGTCAGGATTCCTTGAAAATCCAGAACTGTTCACAGCATTCGAATAGTTATTTCATGAATGCTTTTACAGAGCCTCCAGTAAGTTAATTTACCTACTATTTTCCTATTACCTTCTTATGTATAATGGTGTATATCATACTTGATGCTTTTCAGTTTGAACGAGAATTGGTGCCGTATGACGATCTTCCAGAAACGGATGAACCTTTAATGGAATTGGAGAGCCCCGAGGAGGACACACGATGCCAGTTATGGGAAGACAATAATCCTGTGTTCAATTTACTTTCCGATGGTACAAGTGGATATCAGTCAGAACCACCAAAGTCCTCAGAAAAACCTCCGATGCTAACAGACACCTTAAGGGGTAAGACATACACACACGTACAATGAATTTACTAAATATTCAAAACGAATAACGTATCATTATCGTTTCGAAATTGTAGATAATTGGGCAACAGTCGAAACAAATTGGGAACCACTTTACACTAGGGCGGCAGTAGGAGAAGAAAGAAGCGGTGTCTGGGGTGTGAATACTGGAGGTGTGTGGGCTGCAGGTCCATGGGGTGCAGCTACACCGCCAGTAGGTTCGCGGCTGACCTCGTTACATACGGAAACGGACACACAAGTAAGTTGACAAAAACATTTAAAGTAGGAAATGAACTTTATCTTATTCTATTAACTAATTCCTATCGCAGGAAAGATCAGGCTTTGATCCGTTTCGTTCACTGAGTACGATATGGACACCGTCATCCGCAGAATCTTGGAAGAAGAAGCACGAAGACTAATCTCGTTCCCAATATTCCCGATATTGTATCTTGTGATATCGTAGACTTGGTTGAGCGATTTTCTTTTCTAATACGAAAAGTAATAACATATTTATTAGCGACACTTTTGTGATCGATAACGCTTAAAAAAGAACTACTGGCTGGTTTTTGTTACTCATGTTTCACATATTTGTGATATGTTGTTGAATAGTACCTCGCATAATAATACCGAATATTTTTCGGGCAAAATTGATTTGTACTCGTTAAATCTTCACGTTATCATTTGTTGATCTATGTTTTTATTGGGATTCGGATGTGGTACGTTGAAATTTCTTCTATCGCTACAAGATCGCACGTTTCTCTTTTGTTTTCTTTCTTTTCTTTTCTTTTTTTTTTCAAATAGTTTCGAGTCTAAATGGCCAACCGAAATCGTATACCTGAATTCGAAGTGAGATCTTCGCAGCAATCGAAGCACAGGTTATTCGAAATGACAAATATTGTAAATGTAAAGAAAATTTCAAGTTCATGGATTTTTACCTCTTTGTTCTATCACCTTCGTTTCTGTCGTACTTTCTACACAAAACGTACATAGAAAGTAATTACAATACTCAGAAAACGTTGGTCTTGGTGTTACACAAAAGGTAATAATTAAGTTACTTGAAACGAGTGAGAACTGTGATTTTTATAGTCTTGACTTGTAGAAATTTCTTCGGTAAGTTTTCAAAATATTTTACAAAGTTGTGATGTATACAAAACAAAATAAAAATGTGTACCTACACTTCAAGACTGGTAACTGATGTGTTTTAATAATTTGAATCTTATTTTTACGTATTAAAATCAATAAAAATTTGCTCAAGATGCTCAGAACATAGTGTTTTATAATTTTCTAAAAAATCTCTTACTATTTTTTAAATAGTGCTTATGAAAATAATGATTAAATCTACGTTTTATGAAAAAAGTAGATACCTTGTTGTAAACAAATATTTCCAATTATTTTTATAAATTTTTTTGTTATGTTTTCAAAAAGTACCATGTTCTTTTAAAATGTTGTATTCCATGGCACAAAGAATAAATCGTATCACAATTATAATGTTTGTACTACAAGCCCTTAGGTTAAAGAGTAGAAAATCTGGCAAATACGAGTTTCTTGGAAAAGATTATCGGGTTAGTATAAAATATATAAAAATAGTATTTTTGTTGCAGATTATAGAATTGTCTGTCTGCAGCCAGGTTTCGACATGTTCATAACACGTGATTTGGTATGTTGCAACCTTTGCAGAAGTAACTGCAAATATAAATGTATTTTTAGCAATAATTTATAATAATTTTACTTGAAATGCCTATACATACTATATTTTCACTTTCAATTTTCTTCTGTAACTTTTTTCTGTTTATCTCCGAGCTGCTCATCCGTAATTGCGGTATATTTTCACGAAGTAATTTCTCTTTTGGTCTTTGTTGAGCCATTATTTTTTTTAGAAGAAGCTGGTTCTCCCATTCGATTTTTCTAATTTGTTCGCCTGTAAAGGTCATGTTCTTCTTCTTACTTTTTACCAGTGTTAATGATGCAGATTTGTCTTCGGTTATCGAACTACCGCAACGAACAGAGTTTCTGACTTGATCGTCATGTATCACTCTGTTGCATCTTGTTTCTTCATCTCCAACGTCTTCCTTTGCGCATTCACGATCAGTAATTTTAGATGAAATATAGGATTCGTTGAAGGTCCTTGTGGTGATATTTGTCTCTTCGGACTCGTCGCAAGACTCATCGGAACAGAACGATTCGTTGCTGTAATTCGAATCATTGTCTTCGGTCTCTTTTGTTAAGTCTGTAGTATTTTCAACATCTTTAGACGTTGCAGATTCTTGATCACAGATGTACTCTTCATCGGTGTCTTCTTCGACCACTTCGTGAATGCTGGGAACATGGTTAAAATTATCCTTCGTTTCGGAAAATTGACCCCGAACTACTTCATTCGTTAATGTCAGCGTATACTGACATTCGCAATTGGCTTCCATATTTTATTAATCAAAGAGGACAAAAGAATTATTATAATCGTAGAGAATTAAGGAAAGTTAAGAGGTTGAGAAAATCAAGTGATAGCGCATTAGTATACTTTCTGGTAACCATATCAACAGAGTATCATAACAATAAAATATGTATGACAAGTTCTTATCAAACATGGTGTGACGATCGCCATATGCGACCGTCCTTGACGCACATGTCTCGCATACTCTTGTTCGCTGATTGTCATAAGAAATACATTAGGAAAGATGAAGGGAATAATTGTGCAATATTTTTTTATACAATGATATATTTAATTAAAAAAATCTAAAAATATTTATTCAATCATTGGCAAATCCAAATACTTTCAGGCTACCAGCATCTCGTTTCCTGTCATAAGTATCTTTATCATCGCACGCATATGCTAATAAATATTGCTTTGGGTGCCATGCCACTGTAAAAGTTGCTGCTTCTACAGGTATATCTGTGATCTTCTCTCCAGTTTCCACTTCACCGATATCTATAACGAGATCTTCGGATGCTGCAGCCAACAACTGTCCATCATATGAAAATGATATAGTTCTCACTGGCCATTCTAATCTCGAAAACGTTCTTAAACAACATAATTCATCTGCATCCCATAAGGAAACCAATGCATCCGCAGAACCAGTAGCAAAGTATCTTCCAGTGGGATCAAATTCTATACAAATACATGTTCCAGGATGTGCTTTAATTACATGTAACAACTCTAGATCTGGGTAGCTAAGAATATGTACACAGCCTTGGCCATTAGTAAGATAAAAAGTATCAGAGTCTTTATTCCATGAAATTTCATTTACTTCAAAGTTAAATTGTTCTTCTGCACGAATTTTCATTACTCGAGCATCAATGAAGGTTACTAAATCTTCCTTATTTCCAACTGCTATCGTATTGCCATCCGGTGACCAAGAGATATTAATATTTTCTCCTCTTGTACTGATATTCGCTGTACATTTTTGAGTTCTTGTGTCCCATATACGAACTGTTTTGTCTCCGCTTGCAGTAGATAATAGTTCTGGATAAAAAGCATGCCAGCATAATTGGTCCACGCTGCCACCATGCCCCTTAAATGTTGTTTCTTGTTTCTATAAAACGTAAAAAAAAATAAAGTGACATAACCTCAGATAATATTCTACGTAAAAACGTTATTATTAATTGTACGAAATAGAAAATAAGTAGTAAGTAACTAAACGCTTTAATAAATTGACAGATGAATATCTCAAAGGACTAACTAATAGAAATGATTACAAAAGATAGAAATTAAGTCGATAGTATAGGTTATGTTTATTTACCAGACGATCGGGTCCAAGAGAAAAAATGCAAACAGATTTATCGAACGAGCCCGAAGCTAATAGTTTTCCATCGCAACTCCAACCTACGCTGTGTACTTTAGCAGAATGACTTTGTTGTTCTCTGATTTTATTATGGGACTTGAAATAATTGATTAGTTCTTCGACGCGAGAAGCAGACATTGTTGTTTCTTAGGTTCATAGTTTATGGTTTAGTGGTTTTCCTAGACCCCTGGCGACAAGATGGAATAAGTTGCGACTGTGCTTTCGTTTAGTGTGATTTCGCCTTAAAAATGTATTAGGATTTTCTGTCGTACGGTTGCCTAGGTAGCCACAGGCGACCAAGTATGTTTGGCGTAAACAAACTGGTTTTCTGACAAGCTGAATCGTTCTGTGAAAATCAATCGCGTATGACAGTTCCCGTTAGAACGTATCGACAAAATGACATCTCTAGATTTAAGACAACAAAAACTCGAACAACAGGTACAGAATATACATCATTAAGTTTTAAACAGTTTTACGTGGAATAATCTATGTGTTTGACTTTTGTTTGGATTCCAATTGTGTGTTTCATACATTGAGTGCTTCGAGAAACAACGATATTGTTCAAATTTAACGTATTTTACAAATAGAACACTCTTTTTTCCTGTTTAAATGTCTTCATTATATATGTGTGAAACACACAGTTAATTATAAACGAAATTTGAAGTACACGATCACATTTAAATATTTGCTACATCTATATCCACCACTTATAAAATGCAGTGTAATTGTTTACAGAGGCAATTAATTGCACAAAAAATGAAACAAAAAAGACAAAGTGGCGCAGGTGGAATGGTACAAGCATCAAACATATCGACTACTCAGCTTACAAGTCATTCTACAAAGTGGATGAATCCGAATAAAGAACTTCGAGGTAACTTTGATAAACTGTATAAAAGTGAATATAATAGAATGTATACTATATATTTAATTATTTTGTTTGCAGGATATGATGGACCATTAAAGTTTAATATGTCACAGGCAAGTCCCGAGTTAAGCAGTTTTGCAGAAAATAAGGATATAGAAACAAGAATAAACGGTATATTTAACGATATTATATAAATTTTAATTTCTAATCAAATATTAGTTATTATGTATAAGACACTGTATTTTCTATTATAGACGTCAGTACAGAAGGAGGTTTTTATCAAACTATGGAAGCAACCGACTGTGCAGATGAAGAATCATCACCTATAGATGTACATTCACCTTCAGAATCCCTACCATGTCCATCACCTCTCAGAGTAGCACCATCCGATGGTGCAAGCATGCTTATCGGTAGAGATAATAATTCTTCGGTATGCATAAAACGATGATTACCTTAGGCGAAGGTTTAATAATTTAGAAACTAACGTGCTCGTCGTTTTTTTTAGAGTCCAGAATTAGAAGGAAACGTGGAAGGGAATATTGACCATTTTGTGTTGCAACCGGCAAATAAAAAGATGCATTACAAGTGCAGGATAACGCGTGATAGAAAGGGCATGGATCGCGGTCTTTATCCGACGTATTTCTTACATTTAGAACGTGATTATGGGAAAAAGGTGTCTATCGTTTTTTGTACAAATTCAATTTTTAACTCTTGACAGATTTATAAAAAAATTTTGATCTCATACAGATTTTCTTATTGGCTGGTCGTAAGAGAAAAAAGAGTACAACTAGTAACTATCTAATTTCAACCGATCCCACGGATCTTTCGAGGGGTGGAGAGTCTTACATTGGAAAATTAAGATCGAATCTTTTGGGAACGCAATTCACCGTTTACGATAATGGATATTCATTGATGAAGGACGATAAACGGGATGAACGATTCAATCCCAGACAAGAGTTGGCTGCAGTGATATACGATACGAACGTTTTAGGATTCAAAGGACCGCGGAAGATGACCGTCATTATTCCAGGAATGACATCAGACCAAAAGAGAGTCGAAATTTGTCCGAGAGACGAGTCTGAAACTTTACTCGGTTCGAAGTTATTTCTTTTTCTAATAGTTTGTTTATTGTATCGATACTATTTTTACTAAACGTTACCTTTACAGAACGTTGGAAAACGAAAAACATGGACAATTTAATAGAATTACACAACAAGACTCCCGTATGGAACGATGACACGCAATCGTACGTGCTTAATTTTCATGGACGAGTAACGCAAGCTTCTGTCAAGAATTTTCAAGTTGTACATGATAGCGATGGTCCGTATTTTATACGTCTAAGTTTTAAACGCCTACAACGTGAACCGTTTAACCGAAATGATTTTATTTTACAGTTGATTATGTTGTAATGCAATTTGGTCGCGTGGCCGAAGACGTATTTACGATGGACTACAGATTTCCACTGTGCACGCTTCAAGCATTCGCCATTGCTTTAAGCAGTTTCGATAGTAAACTAGCTTGCGAGTAGCCGTGCATTGTCTGACGCAACGTTTATCACGTGTTTGCGACTGGTAAAGTATCTCGGTCAGGATAATCTGCAATGGACAATCACTAGATTGAAATGTCTCTTTTTTTTTAAATAGAATTTTCGCAATGATAACTGTTCTATGAAAACCTGACGTACTAATAATCAGTATAAATCGTGTGTTCACTTTTCTTATATATGGAAAACGTTTTTAAGTATTCAACGTATGTGTATGGTAGTTAGCCCGGTTCACGCGTTAAAACATTATACTAATACACTGCACAATTTACTGCCCAACAAGATGAAAATATTTCTTTCTGTTAAAAATGTACAGATATACATATACATTATTGTATATACGTTTGTTCGAGCACAGACTTGATAATTAAATAGTGCAAAATTTATCTAAATTTTGTGTACTTTTGAACATGGATATATCGCTTTAAACAATACAATGGAAGCAAGTATGTATTCGCCGACAGTCCTAGAACGCAATTACTGTTTACATATAAAGAAATTATTGCACTATATAATTATCTTTTTTTTTTTTACACACTTTGTTTGGTTATATTCCCATTCAATTCCCTTTTAAGGAGTTTTTTTTTTAAAAGTGCACCCATACGAGAGATAATTATATATTTCACTTCAAGATTAAAACATTATTCCAAGTACATATCAAACATATTTATTCTACATAGCTTATCAGACAAACAGAGAGAAACTTTATGAGATCGTGAAAGATTGCAAAGATGTTGAAAAGTTTGTAACTTTGTAGATTTTATACACGAATTTTATTTGTAACGAAGCGTTACATGAAATGAACATATAACTTAAAGAAACAAAAGGGTTACTACTTGAAACTGTTAAAAGAAGTCTTAAAAGAACAAAAATACCAGTATATATATATATATGTAATAAAAACAGTATTAATATTATTTAAAATGCCAATTGGATATTTTATAATAAGTGTAATATTTCATTTTTCATTTTAATAATTTAGATATGAAAAACTATACTACTTTAATATATGTGTGTATTAGGAAACAATTGAATAAATCCTGTAATTAGCTTATCACGTTTAACATTGTAAATCAAAGTGTTCATTGGATATTATATTTTCAATAATCACCCGAAGATGAATATAAACTCTAAAAGAAAGGTTGTTTTTTTGTTTAAAAATTGAACGCGGATAGTTACTAGAGTACATTGAACTATACTTTAGTAAATAAATGTTTAATTAATATATTAGAATAATAGATTATAGCATTATAAAGCAAAGAATCGTATTAATTACGCATTTATGAGAAATAAAAGATAATGAATTAAAATATCGTTGTGGCGCCATCTAGCGGCTACAGCGAGAACTATTTTTTTTACTACAAACTTGGGGGTTTTGTTACCGATAACGCCACCGTGGCGTATGGGGTTCTGATCTAAGCTTCAAAAATTAGTTTATTCTTTTGATCGCGAGATGGCGGTATTGGGCGGTATCATATATATACTAATATAATACTAGTATTAAAATCCACTGTCATAATGAGCATGCTTTAGTTTGGCAGACTTAGAAAACAAGTGGGGGAAAGTATTCTATTTTTTTATGCGTATTAGGTCCGATTGAAATTAACAATTCTACAATGTCTATGGTAAGGATATTGATAATTTGCAACTATGCGAATTTTCATACCAATTTTGTACATTTATACCTATTATTGAAACGAATTAAGCAATATTTATTACAAAAATAGTTTGACACATTTTCTAACCTTAATATCTTTTGGTATGAAACACTCTAAATTCATTGAATTAAAATTATAAGTAAGACACTTGTTATTGAAACATAACCAAATAATGCTTGTTTACGGGTCATTTTAATTAATGTAAATGATATAAATGATCTTATATATTTAATGTTCAGCGACCCGATGATCACAGACGAAAATGGAACAGAGAAGAATACGAAAGAATAGCTCTTCAGCGTCTCCAAGATGAGATTGCTGAAGAGGAGCTGGGAATTCCAAAACAACCAGCTGTAAAAAGGGAATTGCTTAAACAACGAGATTATAAAGTCGATCTTGAATCTAAATTAGGAAAGAGTGTTGTTATTAACAAAAACACACCATCTTCCCAGACTGGTGGGTAAGTATACTAAATGTTTATAATAAATAATTCAAGCATACGAACAACATTAACATGGTAATATATTTACAGATACTATTGCAATGTCTGTGATTGCGTTGTGAAGGATTCAATTAATTTCTTAGACCACATCAATGGAACAAAACGTAATATTGGCACTTTATTTTGTTAGTTGTACATAACGTAATACTTGAACAATTTTAACTCTTGGGTTTCTCTTTTAGATCAGCGTAATTTGGGTATGTCAATGAAGATAGAACGTTCTACGTTGGATCAAGTTAAAGCCCGTTTTGCAATGAATAAGATGAAGTTAGAAGAGAAAAAAAAGGACTACGATTTAGAACAAAGAGTAAAAGAATTAAAGGAAGAGGTTTGTTTTCTTTTACGGATATATTTTTTCTGTATATCTTATTTATTATCCAGTTTTTTTTTTTGTTATTTATAGGAGGAGAAGATTAAAGAATACAGGAAAGAGAAGAAGAAAGATAAGAAAAGAAAAATTGAAGAAGCAAACGAAGACAATGGGGGACCTTCCGATGAAATGGCCGCGATAATGGGTTTCTCAGGTTTTGGCTCTAAGAAAAAGTGATAACGATCTATTTATGGGTAATTCATGAAAAAGAATGCCTTTTGATAACGCATCTTTAGTAAAGACAATGGTCATTTAACCGATAACTTGCAAATGTTTCATTTGAAATATAACATTGAACACTGCACATTGATCAGGGATAAATAAGACTGATCTTAGAAAAGAAAAGCTTTCTTTGATATCAATATTTAAGTTTTCACACACGCGTAACAATTTAATTTATACATTTCTTGTATGATCAATGTTGTAAGTGTATAGATATTTATCTCCGCTCGAAATATCGAAGAGCAATTAAGTCGTTAAACATAATGAAAGTATGCTAATTTAGTAAATAAACATTAATTGATAGAAGCAAATATTGTAACATAGATTTGGCCTTACGAATTACATTTACCGTTATTAGACCTTAGATTTACAGCAATACACAAATTAAGCTTTATAAAATATATTTACCGTTTTTCTGGACCAGCAACGTAACAAATATTATTTAAATAATATCGTGTAACTCGTCAATAAAATGATAAATTTGATAAAATTGAGTGTGCCGTTTTGAAAAATATAATACTTGTAATTTATATAGCAAGAATGTTTTCGGAGATAATAGGATCGAAAGAAAAGACGCAAGCAAAGCCACAGTGTTAATCATTTCTCTAACTTTCTCTCTTGCGCAGTGAATCCCTTCTTCTTCGTCTTAACCTCGAGTAAAAGAAGGACAACGCATTCCAGAATGAGAAGTTGTATCAAGACGAGCACGCACACGCGCGCACATCATACGACTCTCTCTTTCTTTCTTTCCGAGGTTGAGGAGAGAATGGATCGAGGAAGATCGAAACCAAGTATAAGTGCGCTCCTCCTACCTAGAGCTAAGCTCTCGGGACCGTTTACTCGGTTCATCTTAGCACCGTAGTAGTCCGGTCCCAACTCCCAGTGTACTGTGTAGTGTGTAGTCGACACTCGTGGCCACGGACCGTCCACGAGTGCCGCCATATTTTCGAAGGTCAGCTCATCCGTTATCCAGGAATCGGAGGTCGTTCCTCCGCGAACCAGTTTGCAGTTTCCACCACGTGATTTCTGATCAACTGTATGGCCAAGTGCACGTGCGTCAAAGGTGCGCTCCAATTTCACGTTTCCTCGTACTTTTTCCCCTCTTACGCGAGTCAACTGAAAATTCCCGCTCAAAATTAGAGAATTCAGAGTCGCGAAAGTTGCGAACCGCGAGATTCGCGCGATAGACTATTTATGAAAGCAACTTTGTGGAGTTTATTTCTTACATGTTAAAATTTTGTGAAAGATGTGAGAAATCGAGTGATCTTGGCGTGACGTTGCTGGACTTGGACAAATTTCGAGCGTCTTTATGGTGCGCTCCGTAAACAGTGTTACCTGGACCTCGACGCACTTGGTCCTGTGAAAAAGCAACGAATACGATCAACGATGCCCCGAAATCTCCAACCGATCCAGGAATCGAACTCTGGGAAATCGAGTAAGTTTGCAAGCTATTTGCTTCGAATGAATAAATTTGAAAAAATAAATTTTTGTTTAATATACATTCTACAGTGGCTCGCCGAACAAGAACTCATGCAAGATACTCGTTTGAAAAATTACCATTTTGCAAGAAACAGTTGTCGTTGAAAAAGCATTATTTCGTCAAGAGCATGGTTAAATAGACGATCACGTAGGTCTACGATGTCCGAGCGTTATAAACACGTACGGTAAAGCACGGCTTCTTGGTCTGAAACGACGCGCACTTTCCCTTTTCTTTTCCACGGAAGTGAAAATGACCGGGCTAGAGTGAATTCTGTTCATTATACGGCGTCTGCTCGCGGTTCTTTTTTCCAACTCTTGTTTTCAGAATTTCTGTTCACTCGTGCGCGATCGATCGCCTCTGTCGAATCACTCTACCGAGACACTCGATCGCTCTTTGTCGTTTGATGTACGAGCTGCCCACTCGTCGAATCGATTAACTCTACGAAACCAAAAAAAAAGGAGTTATTCAGTCACATGGCGATAAAATTCGAAACATTTTTTTAAACGATAAACCCGATATAAGGAAAACCTGTGAAAGATTCGTTTAACGTGACTCGAATGAGTTATCAGGATTCTTTACGAGCTTAGTATTTAAGGTCGAGGGAAACTCTTAATTTCGAGTCCACTTTTCTCTGTTTATTTATCCGCCAAGTGATTTTATTCAATTAAATACGCATTTATCGCGAGCGCTTTTTTTACATTTTTCTTCGATCACTGTCATTATTAACGACATAAATATCCCACGATCACGACTCTCTGCTTTCAATCGAGTTTCAGAATGTAAACGTCGAAAGTCTTGGAAAAAAATTATTCTCGGAATTGTCTCGCGATCAACGGTAACTTTTTAAACGACTTTTCGCGACAAGACGAGAGTTTACATTTAGCAGAACTTTCTGAAAGTCTTTCCATGTCCAATTTCTAAGAGGTGCTCGTAGAATGTCGTGTCTCGTGAGTAGGTACTGTCCTCGATCGTTGCAGGTTCCTCGTTTCTGGATCGAACTGAAACGAAAAACAAGTTGGTCACTTTTCATTCCAAGATTAATCGCGTTCAGGTTTACCTTTAAACGTAACTTGGATCGCTGACCTACCCTTTCGACGACGGTTTTATTTCTCGTTTATCTTGTATTGCGAGTTCACTCTCGTTGACGCGGGAACTATGTTGTAGCATGGCCATCGGGAACTGTATGTAGCTACAGTACGGGTGTAGCAATCCCGAGGTACCCTATCTATAAAGTACAAACTCTATTAGTAATACGAGCAAAATGCAAGTACAAAGGAATGTAAAGCTGCTTTTCTAATTTGCGAATTTTACGGGAAGGGACCGCATCGAGTCTGACCGCTAAGAGAATAGCAGCGACAGAGAAACCTTGCGCCGTGGATCGAGCCTAAAAACGCTTTGTTATCAAATAGAAAACGAGAATCACAATTACCGTCTTTAACAGAGCGGATCTAGACTCGCCGCGCTGCCGTCACGCTGCGATTTCAACCGTCATGCGACGCGATTGAATCACAATTTTAATTTAATTACACGCCCTTGGCATCGAGTTATCTTATTAAAAACTCGCGCGCAGAATGTCGAACGCGATACCATCGCGTTTCCTTTAATTCTTATAGATTGTATTTTGTACAATTAAAAACCACCACGAGATCGAGGAGTACCTGTTTATTTATTTCGTCCATCTCGTCCACTCTAGTCTCGGTAGCAAGAAAAGTTGAGAAAGACACTCTTGGTCGCACGAGTCTTCAGCAGTTCTAGTTGTTTTCGCCGTCGAAAGAATACTGCCCGCTCCAAACCGCGCCACGAACAAGTCTACGAGGACTCTAGAGGAACATCGTTGACTGTTCTAGGATTCAGAAGGACCTAGAAAACGCGGGATAAACAGACAAACGGGAAAAGTCGATCGCTCGAGTTCGTTCCGGTGTTTTTATGAGCTCGCAATAGGTGTGCAAGCATTACACTTTTTAGTTCCGTCTTGTAGCCGATTCCTCTCGCGCGAACCGCTACACCACAATTTACCGGACACCCTGACACGATTTACAGGACACGAGCGTCGCCATGACGTCGCGAGTTTCTACAAAGGTCTGCGTTTACCAATTTTTCTAGCGGTACACTATAATGTCTAGCTATTTACCGGGAAGAATTTGCCGTTGGAACATCGGTGTAGCCGGAGCGATTATCGAGCAGAAACGCTTCGACCTCTAACACCTGTCGGAGAGTCACGTTTCTTCCTTTTAAACCTAAGCAGTTTCGCTTGTAACAGGAGAATGAAGGGACTCGAAAGTTGAGCCTCTGGACGGAGGATGTACGGTGCTCGCGTGAAAAGACCCTGTTTCTATTTTACGATAAGCTAACGGGCCTCGGCAATATGCGTTGACAACAGTTGCTCCTCGTGTAAATTTCTCAGTTTCTAATGCGCACGTTGAGTAATATCGCAGGTGTCCAAGACGAGACGTCGAGAAGAAAGTCCTATAAGATCGTTAAATTTTCCACGGTACCTCTAGGTTAACTGCGAACCTTTGAAAAAATACTCGAGTCTCGTAGCACATTTTAACGTTAAACATCGAAATATTCAGCGTATGGAGAGCATTCGCCAAGAGAAACCGTAATTATCTTTGGAAAACGACACCTCTAACCATATTTTGCTAGTTTCCT
This sequence comes from Hylaeus volcanicus, assembly GCF_026283585.1. Lineage (NCBI taxonomy): Eukaryota > Metazoa > Arthropoda > Insecta > Hymenoptera > Colletidae > Hylaeus > Hylaeus volcanicus. The sequence goes on along the minus strand of NC_071979.1, from coordinate 10,812,275 downwards.
GTACTAGCAGAAACAAGAAACAATGTTTTACGAGAACGGTTGCATCGCGCGAGAGGTGTCTCGAGGAAAATCGCGAACCTTTGAAAAAATACTCGAGTCTCGTAGCACATTTTAACGTTAAACATTGAAATATTCAGCGTATGGAGAGCATTCGCCAAGAGAAACCGTAATTATCTTTGGAAAACGACACCTCTAACCATATTTTGCTAGTTTTCTGTACTAGCAGAAACAAGAAACAATGTTTTACGAGAACGTTGCATCGCGCGAGAGGTGTCTCGAGGAAAATCGCGACGGTCTCGACAGAGGAAAATGTATCGTAAAAGCCACCGTTTGCGACGAAGGATGTGAAATCTTTTTCGTCATCCTGGTCACGAACGAGAGCTAGATCCATACGATCGACCTCCAGCCACCTCCACGTCGACGAGAATTGTTTCTCGTAAAACTAAAGCCAAGAAAAGAACGACATTTACCTTTTGTGTTCGATCGAGTGCACTCGTTTTCGGTCGAGGCAAGTCTCAAAATACTAGCTAGTCGGTGTCGAATAGTGTGCAAACATTTCCGTCTATCGTATACATATCCTTCTATAATGATATAAAAGTGTTTCACTTCAAGTGCACCAATGTGGAATCACGTTGGAACCGACTGCAACGATCTCCGAAGCAATTGTGTTCCACTTTGCTCTCGTTCTCCAGGGAAGCATATGGTTGGTAAACTCGAGACTCGCTCACCGGTGTCTCGGCATTAATCCAGTGCAACAGTGATTCGTCTACTCGTCTATTCGTCTATTTATCGACCAGTTGATCCTAGTTACCAAACTACGAAGGACTTTATTCGTAGCATGAAATTGTAAACGTATTCGAGCTATTTTCAGCGACTTTGATCTCCATCCACGTTTCGAAGGCTTCTTTCACAGCACAAATGATATCCATCCTCCGTATCCGTTCTTATTTCAGAAACTAAACAGATATTACGGTAAACAGGCTCTTCGAGATAAGGTCCCTACTGCCTGGACGCTATTTATTAACGATTCCCGATGCTCCTCGAATACTGACACGTCCAGGTCGCACCCAAAGGTATTTCGGTCTCCAAGATCGTTCGGACATGTTGGTCACGATTTGAGCGTGACATCCGGCGAATCACCCAGATCGTAGCCCTGAAACACTATGGTGGCCGAACTGACGGGCATTGCCGTTGGGAACGCGGAACGTAAAACAGCCACGGTTGATCCTGAGAAGCTCAGGTGCTCGTGGAAGCCTAATTCGAGGAACAGGCCCAGATGGATTCAAGCGGCGACGCGCGAGCCGATATACAGCGTCCTTGACAGCGACGAAACGCCGGCGGCGACGCCGACTGGCATTCTACCGGTAGGTGTCAAGAGCAAGGTAGTGGTGATCAGCGCAGTGAAAAGTGACAAACCGCGTAAAAACGACTTGGACGTACCCTCGAATACGCACAGGGAGCTACCCTACGTCTGGCTACCGACTGATTCTCAGAATAAAACTAACTTTCAGGGGAGCACTGTGCTCGACGCGGAGGACAACGAGCCTCTTTACAGCGTGGTGAAGAAGCCGAAAAAGGTTAAATTGGCAGAAATTCAAATTAACTCGCCGGAGAAGAAACTTGAGCCGATCAAGGATCGGTCGATTAACGACGAAAAGCATATCCACCTGGAGGGTCGTTCGCGGCAGGAGGAGTTGAAGAGGTGGCTGCAGGTAGCGTCGAAACAGCTTCCAGAGCCGCGACGTCTGTTCAATCTCGGTGAAATGTACCCCAGCCACATGGCTGAGCTAGATCGTCAGCAACTGGATTGGCAAAAGCCAGTTTCGATGCCTCGAGGGATCGTCGGTCTGGTTGGACCTTACAGGGTGTATCAGAATCCCAACGAAAGAAGGGAGTATATGCTCCAGGAGGAGGAACTGATAGAGGAAGTGGTCGATTCCGTGAGTGAAATCGCTACGCGTGAAAACAACGTCGCCGAGCACCATCAGAGAGCCAAATGGAGGATAAGGGAGGAGGACGAGGAGACCTTGGTGCCTGACATTCGCGATATCCCTGACCTGGAGGATTTCGCGATGCAAACGGAGAACACGGAGATGTCCCAGTGGAAGAAGATCGACGACCAGACCACGGTCGAGTACGATCAGAATGACGCCGACGCGTCCAAGACGATCCAGGAGGAATTCGAAGAAGGGAACCTCAGCGGCGTTGTATCTGGAAAGGAGGAACGCGCGGTTGACGTTCCCGAAGAACCATCCACTGCATCCACGTCGTCGCTGAATGAGAAAAAGGGTGAGATTGACGACGATGCTCTGTTGGCCAGTCCTTTGTACAACGTATCCTTAAAATCGTTTACGGTTTATGGAGTTCGATGCTCGACGGTTCCAAGTCGTGTCACCGTCGGTAACTGGAAATCCTACAACATTTCTATTCCTTACACTTTAATCACGGTTAGGCGAGTCTTGCATACAAGTAAATGTACCGATAGAGTCATTGGAATGGAGACACTTTCGGTGAAGGGAAACGGCGAGATTTCTGTTGACGATCCACGGAGCGAATCATTTACGCGATGAGACTGTCGCGAGATCCTCCGATAGCAATGGCACACACGGCGCGGCGCGGCACGGTTTCGTTTATTAAGACGTCGGCAATTTGTATGCAAGATGCTCGTTCTTCGTCGTACGGTATTGCCTCGACGAAGAGGACCAGCTAGCGGTAGATACTACGTGGCTCACGTGCACGCGTCGATGCCTGAGTACGTGCTAGGTGTCTTTATTAGCCGTCTGACCAATATTCACCTGCATCGCGTTCTCGACACCTGATATCTAATTCGTGTCATTGTCTAACGGTATACCGATTGTCTGGCGCCTGCTGCTCCGTCGCGTCGTTCTTCCAGGCTCGGGCTGGAGATGCAGACGACATCTTTATTTGGTTAGAGAACGGTTTTGTTGGATAGGATGATAGCTTGAATTCTTGAGAATCGCGTTAAAAATGGTTCAACTATTCGTCATCGATCGATATAAAACATGTTTTGTTAGGAAAAAATAGCACATCAGCAAGTTTGCAGCAAGTATTTATTTCACCTCGTTTAAAGATTAAAAGAGTACAAGCATTCCATCGCGTAATTGTTGCCATATATTTCAGCGGCGAATGCAAACGTTCGAGTTCTCAGCGTACAAATTACACTTAGGGATACGTCGAACAGCTCCCATGAATCTCACAGTTCTGTTACTTTTTATCGCAGCGGTCCGTGGTAATGAATAGACGGTTCAACTTTCGCTGTTTTTACACATCTCGTCTCGTTTCCCTCTTTACAACGTAAACGTAAAAGATCGGTGCCGCGAATCTTTGATACAAACTTTTGCAAGTTTGAGAAAAAAATAAGCTAACGACTTCCCGACGAGAACGACCAAACCAAGAGGCACGTGGAACCAAGGTTTTCTATTCCTCTCGCGAAACGCCTGCCTTTACAGATTTATTATAATATTATAACGCGTGTCGACATGAGAAGCTCGGAATAGTTGGCGTTCGAATTTTCATTCGAATTTTCTTTAACGAGATACGCGTTCGAAGGAACGATGATTTTCCGAGATAAAATGAGAGGCGGCGTTTCAGTGAGAGCTGCTTTTCCACAACGCGTTCTACACCTAATGTCCTTATGGAATAACCATTACTCTGAAAATACTTTTCTATGCGTATGATTTTACGAGTTTCCTTGGAACACGAAAGAAAATCAGATCTGAATTTGTAGCACCGAATTACTTAACTTTAGAAACGTTTTTATTCGAGACGGATCTCGTGTTCCATTCCAGGGGTGATCGCGTCGATAAGCGTCGGAAAATGCAGAGTCGCGTTGAATATTTAAGCAGATTTACCAAAGATAATACCAATTCATCGAAATGGATGATAATAATTACAACAAAGAACTTTTGGTAGGAAGGAAATTTCTCTCGCGCATAATAACACCAAAAAATAATGCAACGATATTTCGAAAAGGTCAAATATATCGAGAGATTCGGGTCGCGATCACGACGATCATGCTTCATGACGAGCAAATATTCTTTCCGGGCAATGACATCGCTAACGATATAAAGTTGAAGGCGCGTACGTCGATGTCGTTTCATGGAAAAGAAAGTGGACGAGTCCTCTTGTCCTTCGTGTCGACCGTACTTGAACGATACGCAAGATGTTGTCGAGATAATAATCGTCCCAAGTAACGACTCGTAAAATTGTCCCTTGGTGTAATTTCGGTAATATTTATTATCAGTTTCAATAACGTACCATCTCCATTTTCATTGGAGATTTTCCCTTTTGGGCGAGACCTTTTCATTTGGTACTGCATCTCCACGATATTAGTAGCCCGAACGTTAATCAGAGACAATGATATCGATTTGTTCGGCACATGGTGCTACCGTTACGAACTCCAGACAGCTTCGCTGTTACACATTGCCGACTTGTGCGTCGAGGATTCGTACGGGCATGTTACTGTAAATGGCTTCCACGGTACAGTTATCCACTTTTGCTGGCACGCGATGGACGTCTATTGGCCTCGAGTGCAACAGGCATAATTACATCTGTCTGCATGAGTGGCCGTAAAGGCGGTAAACGTCGCTCGTCCCCCGTAAAAATGAAACGTTTACGAGGGTTTTTTCGTTGACAATTTCTCTTCGTCGAGACTCTTCGCGAAACGACCAGGAACCACCCAAATCTTATTTTTAAAACGTGTCTTAGCGAAATGAAAATAAAGAGAAAGCAAACAGAATCGAATAGAGTCGAAACTCCCAAATAGTGTACACAGTCTTAAAGTAATTTCGAAGCTTTGTCTTTGCCTAGTAAGTTTTTTTTTTTTTATCCACGAAGAAAACATCTTAATTGGAGGCGTATCAAATTAAGCGACGTCCATCATGCTCCGCGGTTGGTGTAACAGAGCTGTTTTGTTTTATACACCGTAAAATGAGGTGATTAGTCTCGCACGGGTGAACTGCTAGGAATAAAATCGGTATACAGCCAGTGCAGGGGGTGTTACCGTAGTCATCTTAGCGAACATGTAATTTAGAGAGATAAGATCAATTTATTAATGTCTTCGATGTATCAAACTCGAATCGCTTATACTGTATCGTATATTATAGCTGATGCATAGTGACTACCAATACCTTCGAGATTCTGGGTAAACGTGTTTAATAAATGTAGACTACGAGTCGAATTTAACAGACGATACGATTAAATAAAATACGGTTTGTTTTTGTATCGAGTAGTATTAGATTAGATTCTACTTGGTCTTGATTCAGAATGTTCCATAAACAATAGTTGAACAATATCGGTGCTGTACAAAAGCTTTTATCGATGT